>NW_017100886.1:367866-380648 GCF_001263275.1 Habropoda laboriosa
CACTTAAAAATGTTTCAAAAATATGTTAAAAATATTTGATCATAAAGTAAACATAAAAGTAATTTTGGAGCGTCATCGGTTTTCTGGCCATGTATTGTTCTAGCTACGGATAGTTTTTAATATTTTGTCAATATAATAGATGTGTGGTATTGGTTTATGATAGATATGGAAAAAAATATACACTTTACTTTAAATGAACATAATTTTGTAACTGATGATGGTATCCATCTTTACCATATGGTAAAGATAATCTGTGATTTCCTGAATCTACTGGTTCGTTTCGTCGTTTTTCTATCAATGTACCCTAGATACGAGCTTATTGTATACATAGAACTATAGAGCGATTTGTAGGGACGAAACCCTAATATAATTTTCCAATTGCTGCAAAAAGGTTCCCAAATCATTTTAAAGCAACTGCTTCTAATTATCCTTACCATAATGCGTACAGTAATTTCCTTTCATGTTGAGAAAAAGTGAAGGTATTTTTGCAGCACTTTGTCAATTTTCAATAATCCTATCATGAAGAACAAGCTGGTACATACGAATACAATAAACTTCCAGAAGAAAGAATTCTTCTTACACTCATTTACTAAAAATAAAATAGTTTAATAACAATTTTATGCACTTCCGTAATATACATATAAAACATTAAATAATATCAGCAATCTTAGAACAATACATGGCCAGAAAACCGATGACGCTCCAAAATTATTTTTATGTTCACTTTATGATCAAATATCTTTAACATATTTTTGAAACATTTTTAAGTGAATATTGTTTATTGTCACGTAATTAATAATTTAAAAAAAAATTTATTTCATGAAAAAAAAATTGGTTCTTTGTGAGGTGCGAACCTACGACAAAAAATTTTCCAGCGGTTCCGTAGTTAAATGCTTAAACCGTAACACTAGCGACCATTTACCATTTATTTTTATTTATTAACATAAATTTTCAATATTACATTATATTACGCTTCCTGTCCAGGGACATCTGACGTGTTAGGGTGAGGGGTTGGGGATGTTAGTGGGTACTTTGTGGGTACTTAGGCTATGTTAGTGGATTAGAGGTATTTGCATTATTTACATTATTTACATTATGATATATTTGTATTACTTATGAGTAGTATTTATGGTTTGTTTATATTTTTAATAAGGAGTTGTGGCATTTGGCAGCTTATGTGAGTAGTCAGCAAGCTCGGATTTTTTTTTTGTTTTTATTAATATGTTTTGTGAGGGTGGTGTGTGTGTGTGTGTGTGTGCGTTTGGCGGTGGGTTGTGCACGGGTTTTATGGCCCCAGGTGGGCTTAGGGTTTGGGTGGTGCCTTTTATGAGTGGGTTTGGGTGATTTTTTATGTTGTTGTTGAAACCAGCGGCCGTAGCCGTGCCTGTCTCTACCGGTTCCCGTTCGACGATTCCGCTGTTTCCCCGTTCTCCGTTCGTGTCGATAGTGGTAGCGAGAAAAAGTGGGATACCTCAATAAAAGTAATAGTATTCCTTACTAAATAATTGAACAAATAAAAGAAGAGGCACAATTATTTCTTTAAAAGTATAAATTGATAACCAGAAGTGAAAACATACAACAAAATAGACGGAGAATCGGAAGATAACCTCAATGTGACATGTCCTCCACGTAGAGGCGTGGAAGCATTCGGTGAACTAATACACAAAGATAAAAAGCGGAAAGGAAGCCCGCTATTAACACAAAACGACGAAATGAATAAGGCAAAACCAGACAATATGAAGTCGGCTGTACCCTTGCAGAACACATTTGAAATTCTACAAGAAATCAAAACAGTGGAGACGGAACATAGTGCAAATGAAAATGATAATACTACAAACAAAACGAAACCAACACCTACTGTCATAGATGGTACTGTAAAATCACATTGCAATCTAATCAAGAAAATCAGAGAGCACGTTAAAGGACAATTCCACGTTAGATATTTTAAAGATCGAATGAACATATATGCCACAAAAATGAATGATCACAGGGAACTACTAAAAAACATAGATGAAGGAACAGAATGTCACACTTATACCAAAAAGCAGGAAAAAACAAAAGCCTTTGTGATCAAAGGACTAAACTACAACCAAAATACAGATGAAATGAAAGCTGAACTAAAAAAACTATGTGCGAGTGTAATAAAATGCACAGAAATGCACGGTGCATCAAGTCCTCTATACATGGCCACATTTAAGAGCAGCGTTACTGTGCACTGGTTAAACCAAAGAGCCATATTTCTCAGTTACACAAAGGTAAAGTGGGAACAGTACTATAACAAGGAACTAATTACACCGTGTCATAGATGCCATGAATGCGGACATGCCACATCAAACTGTCATGTGACACCAAAATGTTTGAAGTGTGCACAGAATCACTTGACAAAGCTGTGCACAGAAGGTAAAGACACATCAGCAGTATATGCAAATTGTGGTGGCAGCCATCCTGCTAATTCAACCAAGTGCTTAACATACCTACAAAGATTCCTATGGATAAACAACACCAAGAGGCCAACAAACCCCAGGAGGATGTCACATCATCAAACCCAGCTATCGCAAGACAAGAACTACTTGAACCAACAGCTCGCTCAGTATCTAGAAGCGAACCATGAAGCCAACTAAACATAACACACCAAGAAGCAATAGTAACATGAAAAGCAACGCTAGGATTGAGCTATAGGGATGCATTGGCTAGTAACAGTAACCTTAACATCAACAATAGTAAGAATAGCAACAATTGCCCCAATAGAAATAATAATGGACTAGACGGGGTCCAAACACTACTACATGAAATGAAAACACTAGATCAACTAGTAGATGTCCATAAAATGATAAATCTAGTCAGGGAACTAAATAGCCAATTAATAAAATGTAACTCACCATTGGATAAATTTCAGGTATTTTACAATTTTGCAACAATCCTAAGCCATGATCTCAAATAACTTAATAATATGTAGCTGGAATGCAAATAGTATTAGAGGTAAGATAACAGAAGCAATAAATTTCTTAGATAGAAATAAAATAGACATACTACTGATAAACGAAACCAAGTTGAAGGGTATAGAAACACTAAAAAGAAGAGGTTACAATAGCTTAACAGAAAATAGGGAAAACGGTGCAGGAGGCGTAGCTGTGATAATCAAACAAGGTATACCGTATGAAAGAGTATATATTTCTCGACAAATCTCTTTAGAATATATTTGTATTAGGCTTAAGAGTAACATATATATTATTGCTATGTATAATAAACCTACAAACCTATTTAATGCTAGGGATCTAGATAACTTAATAAACATATCACAATAAAGTCTTAGTTATAGGAGACCTAAATGCCAGACATATGAACTGGAACTGTCACATAAATAATGCAAATGGCATAACACTAAATGACTATGTACAGCACAATAACATAACAGTATTACACACAGAAACTCCAACACACATCCCACTTAATGGTGGAACACCCACAACAATAGACATAATATTAAATAAAAACATTAAAAATATTACACAGCCATATGCACTAAATGAACTGGACTCAGACCACTTCCCAGTTACATTCATACTAGGAAAGGAATATAAAGACAAAATAGAAAGACGCATCTTTCAATACAAAAATGCAGACTGGAAAAAGGACAGGGAGGTCCTACATAGATAAGAACCTTATTATTAAAAACAATGTACACAGCAAAAACGAAGTTGAATCAGAAGCAGCTAAAATGACAGAAGCAATACAAAAAGGTAGGGACAAAACAATAAAAACAAAAATAGTATTACCACAAGGCACCTACCTCTCTGAGACTATAATAGAACTAATTAAAGATAGAAACTACCTCAGGAGAAAATGGCAAAGAACAGGAAGATTAGACTACAAGCATCTATACAAGAAAATGATAGGAGAAGTAAGAAACAAAATCAGAACATTCAGAAATGAACAATGAACACAGAAATTATCAAAAATAAATGCACAAGATAAAAGCTTGTGGAAAATGACTAAAGTTTTAAAATCAGAATTTGAAACCCTATCATCCCTAATAAAAGACAACAGGAAAGCAATCATTGACAAAGAAAAAGTCAATCTTATAGCAGAACATAACATTGATTTGGCCAATAACACTGAAGAACAAAATAACATAGTTCATTCTGTACAAGATTTTACACAGACCTTCGACCATGAAATAGAAACATACCAGCATACACCATAATTTACATCACCGCAGCAAATATTTAAAATAATTAAATCCATGAATTCACACAAAGCTGCAGGAATAGATGGAATTCAAAACGTTCTATTAAAAAACCTATCAAGAAAAGCCTTGGCTCAATTAAACTACATAATAAATGCAATGATAAAACATACATATTTCCTAAAATGTTGGAAAAAAGTCATGCCTATCCTAAAACCAGGTAAGGAAAAAGCTGATCTGGCAAGCTATAGACCAATAAGTCTGTTAACAACTCTTAGCAAAATAGCAGAAAGAATAATATTGGACCAACTCCGGCAGCATGGTGAAAGGAACAAATTAACAAAGGATATCCAGTTTGGTTTCCGTAAACAACACAGCACAGTACAGCAATTAGTAAGAATTGTTAATGATATAAGTTTAAATTTCAACAAAGACAAAACAACAGTAATGGCCTTATTAGATATAAAAAAGGCATTCGATAAAGTCTGGATAGACGGACTGCTATATAAAATGATTAAACAAGAATATCCAAAGTACTTAATTAACCCCTTAACTTGCACGCTCGAGTTAATTCGAGCGCGCTAAACAGGCCAAACTGTGCACACTCGAGATAATTCGAGCGGCGTTGTATTTGATGCTGCTATAATTTTTCACACTCGAATATATTCGAGAATTGAAAATAACAATGTGAAAGCTAAGAAAAAGAATCGTGTTATTGATATTTATCATTTACATAGGATTGTAAGCTATAATACTTATTTATTCGAAAATAAAATATAGCCTTTTTCCATGGAACAAAAGCGCAGTATATCGAAATTGTCCACTAAAAGAAAAGTTGAATCAGGAGTGATAACAAATGGAAACCTTTGAGGATGTCGATGTTCTAAAGTTTGTTTTTTTTACATTAAAAAAATTGATTTTTTTTGGCCGGTTTTTTTCAAAAAAACTGTGCGTTAAGGGGTTAAACGAGATTCGACGAGTTTCTTATATTTTTCGCGAAATTCGAATTTTGAAAATAGCCTAACGATGTACATTGATGATATTTAGAATTAAAGTTTGAAGTTGTTAGTTTTATATCTTTCTTACTAGATTTATGACACAGATGATTGCCAAAATATTACAAATGCAACGTGTAATCGTATTAAAGTTCAATTTCACTTGCAGCTTCATTTATAAGATTAGACATTACAATTAGCAAGCTGAGTGACATTCAAACAGTAGATAATTTTTATAGGCGTCCCCATTTTTTCGGGAAAATAATAGCTACAATTTAACGTCGTTCTTCTTCCTCATTTGTTTCTGTTCATTTCTCACTGCACATATCCTGTAAAAAAGTTGTTTAATTTATTTGCAAATTTCACTCCTATACTTCTTAGAAAAGAATTTTCACTTTTACTGGAAAAAGTTTGAAACATTTAATTCAACGAACAATTGTATTAGGTCGTTCCATAAGTTCGTGCCGAGAAGGAAAAATAATTTAAGGAAAATTCAAGGAAATACTACAGCGACGACATAATGGTATTACTAAAAAAATAGAAAAAAGTTGTAGAACGAGAAGGCGCTTACGTTTTTTTTTTTTTGTCAAATGTAAACGTTCGTTGGAAACATCGATCTGAATTTTTAAATTCGGCACGAACTTATGGGATGACCTAATAATATGAATACGCAAATTTGTCGGAAAGCGGCTCAGAAGAAAGTGATAATTACAGTAGTGATTCTGAAGATAGTTCAGAAGAAGATATAGCCGTTGATTGGAAGGAGATAAGCAATGTCCAACCAAATCCATCTCCTCAAAGATTTCCATTTGTTATCACTCCTGGTTCAACTTTTCTTTTGGTGGACAATTCTGATATACTAGCATATTTCAAATTATTTTTTGATGATTCGGTGTTGGATATATTAGTTTTAGAAACAAATAGATATACGGAACAACAACCGAGTAAATCTGACAGTCAATGGAAACACGTTGATAAAAATGAAATAATGATATTTCTAGCTATAAATATACTTCAGGGCCTTATAAAAAAACCAGAAGAAAGAATGTATTGGTCGACTAAAGAAATATGGTGTACTCCTGTTTTTCCAAAATTGATGAACCTACGAAGATATCAAAGTATAAAAAGAAATTTACATTTTTGTAATAATGAAACATTTGACCGAAATACTCATCCCAACCCAAAACTTTACAAAATTTGGCCTATTTATGAAATAATAAATAATAAATGTTCTAGTTTATATATACCAGAACGAGATATAACGATTGATGAAAGTCTAATGCTTTATAAAGGTCGATTAGGTTGGGTCCAGTATATTCCACTAAAAAGATCGCGGTTTGGAATAAAATTATTTTTGTTGTGCGAATCTAAAAGTGGTTATCTTTTTTCATCAATTATATACACAGGGAAAGGCACAGTAATAACTGACAAATATAAAGATCTGCCAGTTACTTCCCAAATTGTTGTGTCGCTGCTAGAACCACTTTTAGACCAAGGCTACTGTCTCACCACTGACAATTATTACACATCACCACAACTAGCAAATTTTTTAATAAGTCATAAAACGGACACGTATGGGACTGTAAGGAAGAATAGAAAAGATGTACCAAAATTTATTCAAAACAAAAAATTGAAAAAGGGTGAAATAGTAGCTGCACGACGTGGAAAAGTGATGATAATGAAGTGGCAAGATAAAAGAGACATTTGTTTGCTATCTACAGTTCATAACACCGAAAAGGCAACTACAAACAAAACGGATAAAGACGATAATGTTATATCGAAACCGAAAGTGGTAATAGATTATAATGAAACGATGGGAGGTGTTGATCGTCTAGATCAGCACTTACATGATTATCCCATTACCAGAAAAAGGGGAAAAAAATATTATAAAAAAATATTCTTTCATTTATTAGATATTAGCATTTGGAACGCATATGTTTTGTATAAAAAAGATGGAGGTGAAAAAAAAAATTTAGAATTCAGAAGCAAATTAGTGGAAAGTCTCATACAAAACTGTCATAGTGATACAAATATAAAAAAATCAGGTAGACCAAAATCTTGTGGAATTCTACGACTAACAGAACGTCATTTTCCCAGTTTTGTTCCACCAACACCAAAAAAAGAAGCTCCCACGAGATATTGCGCTGTGTGTTGTGCTAAAAGAGATAGCAAAGGAAAAAAGAAAAGAAAAGAGAGTCGATACATGTGTAATATTTGCAATCTTGGGCTATGTGCTGCACCTTGCTTCGAAATATACCACACGAAAGAAAATTTTGAATAATTTTTTAAAATAAATATTAGTATTATTTTTGTTGTAAAAGTATAAATAAATATTTTAACTGATAAAAATGTTTTTCACGAAATAGTAATTCGAAACGAAAAATAAAAAAGTCGATGGACGTGTAACATTGCAATATTCGGCTCTTTTCTGCAATGTGGATCAAAATCCAAAATTAAACTAAAAATTTTGATTAATTTTGAATTTTTTTTATTTTTTTGCCAAAACAATGTTCTAAAGTTTGTTTTTTTTACATTAAAAAAATTGATTTTTTTTGGCCGGTTTTTTTCAAAAAAACTGTGCGTTAAGGGGTTAAAAAAAAAGATCGTCTTAAATCAATCGGGTTTCTTCGGTACAAAAGAATGTTTACACTTGTGAATGATGGTACTGGGACCATAATTATTTAAAATATAATTAAATGACATACCAGAATTTCAGAAAATGAGGATGGCTCTTTTCGCAGACGATACAGCAATATATGCACATTCATTCAACGCAGTAGTCGCGACGCGGTAAGCAACGCAGTAGTGAAAATTCAAATCAACCCAGACAAAACAGAAGTAATAGTATTCAGTAAAAAAAGAAAGGTCAGCAAGATATTCACACCCATAACACTATACAACAAGAAGACAACAACACTAAATAGCATAAAATATCTTGGTGTACACCTTGATTCAAAATTGACACACAGAAACCATATCAAGCAGTCAATCAGGAAAGTCCATGCGGTAATGAAAAAAGTGTTAACCCACTTATGGTTAAAAATTCAGCAGTACAAATTAAAAATAAAAGATTAATATACACTACAATTCCTAGACCAATTATAATGTACGCAGCACCCGTCTGGTGTTCAACAGCTCCAACGAACATTAAACCACTGCAAGTGTTTCAAAACAGGTCCCTTAGATTAATTCTAAGCAGAGATAGATACGAAAGAATAAAAACGCTTCATGAGGACGCACAAATGCCGTTAATTCCTGACTACATTAGGGAAACAGCGCAGAAATTCTACACCACCAAAATTAAAAACATTAACAAATTGTTAGATGGCATAGGAGATATTAGATTTAATAATTCAGCACTTAAACTTAAGCACAAACTACCATACCAAAGACTGGCTATTTACCAAAGCTCAATATAAGAGTAATTAAAAAGACAATAAATTAAAGATAAGTAGAGTATGTGAGCGAGTGTGAGCATGAATGAACGTGAAAAGAATGTAGTACGAGTGAGTGTGGTAGCAATAAGGTAAACAAGATAATACTAAGAGCAATAAAATCAAGAAGCGAATACAGGTTTTTTTTTTAATATTATAGTTTTCCTGTGATACAATGGCAATTACTATTGTAATGTTAACGTAAATGTTGAGTAACACAGAGTATTACTCTAAAAAATCAATTGCTATCCTATTAACTATAAGCAAAACGAAAGGTAGAGCCACAAAACGAGGCAGGGACTTTCATCAAACAGAAAATGGAAAAGACAGTGTAAATTAACTTATGGTTAAGACATACATGTACTTTGTAATATTATTGTTAATAAATGTTTGAAAAAAAAAAGGTTCCCGTTCGATCACCGAAGTCAAGATGCACTGGGCGCGGCGACCGTAAGAAGATGGGTGCCGCTCCTCACCCATCTCTGGAAGCCGTGCTGCTGGTTTTTTCGGGCTGAAATTTCACAAAGACGTTAGTTCCATCCTTACTAACGTCTAGAAATTGAAAAAGTCCAAGAGCAAAAATCCTTACCGCCAAGTTTGGGGTTCAAGCATGATCGGGCATCATTGCTCATTCTCCGGCTTGTTCTGTCGGTTGGTGGTTTCGATAGAAAGTAGAAAACTGGTCTGATAGAGGTATAAGCTGAATAGTTGAGGTACTCTGAGTCCTAAGGACGACCGACACTAATTGTTGTTGTTGAAGTTAGTAACACTAGCAACGACGTTGAATAACTCTATAATACTTTAGAAGATAAGCTGCATATACACTTTCAATCAATTAAATTAACTTAATTCTCTTCATTCATACATTCTTGTATGCAAACATTCTTGATGTATTAAACATTAAAAATATGTAAAAAAATCGGTTTTGTTGGCATATCTAGGTGTATATCCTCCCTTAAATAAATGAATGTTAACGCTACAAACAACCTGAAGAGCGAGAAAATATCTCAGTTTAAAGTAATTTTAAAGACTGTAAAACGAAAATCAGCGAACTCCTTCCTACACCTAATATTCATCTGATAAATTATAATTCAAATTTTGTTTCAATAATTGTCAAAATGAGTTTCTAATTGATTTAATATTTCGTTCTAAAGTTAGCAGAGAATTCCATGTTAGGCCGTCATTACGTAGCCGCAAGAAATATCAAAGTAGGAGAAATTGTTCTCAAGGATGAATTGCCTCTAATCGCAGGCCCCATGGTGAATTGTGTTCCACTGTGCCTCGGATGTTATACAGTGTTAGATAAAAGCATTGCAGTACCATGTGTAAAATGTGGTTGGCCTCTTTGTCAGAATTGTAAAGTGCATGGATTAGAGTGTGATTTTACTTGCTCCCGCAGAGATTCTAAGGTAACTCTTAATTTATTGTTAAATTAATAAGAATGATGCAGCCCGTTTATACTAAAAACTGGTAGCAAAAGCGATATATTTTACTTTCCATTTTGGAGACGATTGTTTCTCAATATTAATTGTAGTCAGAAATAACAACGATATCATAATTGTTACATGAATAAGGAAACAATATACAGGGTGAGTTTTTTTAACTGTGCCACCTAAATTTACTCGTAAACTATTTGTTGTATCAAAAAAATTTTCAAACGAAAGTTGTTTGGTATCAAATGGGTCATACAATGTAATAATTAGTTTTTTGATAATTCGCTTCTTTATCCAGATATGAAGGTCACCTTGAATTTTTGTATCATGATGTGTAATATTTGTCCTTGTAGTACGATATGGGGTTAAAAACTCATAATTACCCAGATATTCCTTAATCAATCTTTAATGTATGCAATACTCAAAATGTTGTCTATTACATCGAATACAAATGTGTAGGCGATCAACGAGAGCGAGTGACACACGTTCAAGTGTTTCGGGAGTTATACCATTACATGTTCTAATGATATGACCTTTCATATCTTAAGGTGTCGTAGGTGGTTCGTAATAAACCTCATTTTTTAAACGTCTCCAAAGAAAATGATCAAGTGGCGTCAAATCTGGAGACCGAGCTGGTCATGGAGTTTGTCCTCCATGTCCAATCCATCGATTACGGAATAATACTTGACGTGCTTGTTGTGCATAATGTGCAGGACAACCGTTGTGCTGATACCACATTGTGGAAATTGTATGTAACGGTAAATCTCATAGTGAGGTTGGTAGTGTTTCAGACAAGAAGATGGAATACTTGTGTCCTGTCAATGATCCCTCAATAAAGTACGGTCCAATTATTTTATTGTCAATTCCATGCACAAACTTTTCATCATCCTTCGCTGAAGAATATCTCGGTAATTATTAGTTTTTAATCCTGTATACCTTATAGTTTTTTTATCCATCATTCAGTATTCTTTCGAACCACAAAAATTCAAGGTGACCTTCATATCTCGATAAAACAGCGGACTATCAAAAAACTAATTATTGCATTATATGCCCCACTTGATACCAAACAATTTTCGTTTGAAATTTTTTTAAACAACAAATAGTTTACGAATAAATTTAGGTGGCACAGTTGAAAAACTCACCCTATATAAATACATAAAAACTTGGAATGATTAAAATTCAAGAAGACAATATGTTCGATTAATATTGCAGGTGTCTATAACTGAATTTGGCTATCCACATCCAAGTTATCAGTGTATAAATGTCATAAGAGCACTATCACAAAAGTACAGTGACCCGGAATCTTATAAAAAATTGCTATCCTTCGAAAGTCATTGCGATAAAATAAAGAATAAAAGAAACTTCATATTTGAAGAGGCATTGAACATTATTCGTTTCATTAAAAGGTTTTTTAAAACAGATGATATAGAGGAGGAGGAAATTATAAAAATCATCGGCATTTTGCAGGTAAAAATATTTGCCACTTGATATTGCTAATTTTATTTCCTAGTTGTTATCTCTCTTTTCCTTCAGGACTTCTCGGCATGTGACCTTTTTGCATATTGAAGGAAAAAAGAGACAACAGAAGTAAGTGAATAAATGTTGAGAAATCCTATTAAATACTCGGACAATTGAAAATCGCGGTTACCGACTTTTTCTGACGACTGCAAATTCAGTGCTTTTTACGAGATAATAGTGTATCAAATTGAACAGTTTACACATACACAAAATCGGCTCTTTTTAGAGCAATCGTGATGTACAAAGTCCGACCAAACAACTTCTCCGCGGTGAACATATACAGGGTGTCCCGTAACTCTTTGAACATCCGGAAATGGCGGGTTGCTGGGGTGACTCTGAACAACTTTTTCCTAATAACAACTTTTTCCGAATAAAGTAAATAAAAGAAAATCTATAGTGTTTATTAATATGAAAAATATTGTTTTTCCGTTAGAAAATTTATAGCTTGAAGGCAGTACAAATAACAAATTTTTGATTCTTGTTAAATTATAGGTTAATGGTCACGAAGTTCCTCTCACAGATCCGCCATACGTAGCAGTTTACGAATTGGCATCTTTACTAGAACACAACTGTAGAGCAAATTGTTCCAAAAGTTTCACCGATCAAGGAGGATTGATTATTCATGCGGCAACACCTATTGCAAAAGGTATACACTTTTGTAATATACTTTGATGTACCATGCGTTTCCAAACTTATACATAAGCAGGCTAGCTTGGAATCTGTTAGAGAATATAGAATAAATGTATATACTCGTAAATGCTTTCTTGAAAAATCGTTATTAAGGAACAATATTTGTTTTAGTATTTTCATTTTGCATTTTTTGAAATGTTCTATAAAAAATGTTATAAATTGAAAACAATCTTCTAGGTGACCATATTTCTATATGTTATACGGATGCACTATGGGGTGTTGTAAACAGAAGGCATCACCTCCTTGAAACAAAATTTTTCGAATGTACTTGTAGGCGATGTGATGATCCTACAGAATTCGGTACTATGTTTAACGCTATAAAATGTAATCAAACGTGAGTAAACATTTAAACAAAATTGTAGTTAACACATTATTAAAACAAAAAAGGCAAAGAACAAAAAAGATTTGTAAGGTCAAGGCTCAGGAACTTTGTTCACTTAAAAAATCTTTGACGTCTCGAGAATGGGGGGGGATAAAGATTTAAAAAAGGTTTTGAAAAGTATAAAGAAACGTATTTGCACAGTTA
>NW_017100886.1:380662-395024 GCF_001263275.1 Habropoda laboriosa
TTTTCCAATTTGCTTCTATATATTACAATTCAAATATTTAAATTGTCTTTCTTTCCCTTCGTATTCATAAAGATGAAAAGATAGATTATTTTTAATGCTGTATATGTATTTATAGTTCTATTTTGGTGCATATAAGAATTTATTTGTTTACTTGCAGACATTGTTTGGATTTTATGCTACCGGAAACGTTCCTCGATCAAGAACAAAGAGATTATAAATGCAGAACTTGTAAATCAACTGTTTCTTACGAAGAAGTTGAAAAAATGCTAGAAAAGATAGGCATACATCTTTTAAGTATGAAGAAAAACGATCTAATGGCGAGTAAAGAATTTCTTCATAGTTACGTAGATACTCTCCACCCTTTTCATTTTTATAATATTGACGTAATCATTGCTGTATGTCAATTAATTGGCCAACAAGATGGAGGACTGCCAGGAGTAAAAAAAAATCTCCTTATAGAGAAAGTAGAAATATGCAGAAAACTTGTTCCTTTACTCAAGCATCTTGTTCCAGGTAATTTGTAATGGAGTATATCTTTCTTGTACCAATAATTCGAACTAACTATAATTATCCAATATTTGACTAACAACCGTTTAACCGGAAGTTATTCGCAGTAAAACATTTAAAGATACTTATAAATTTTTTTAAATGGTGCTTTTAAAATATGTTGTTAAAATTGGTAGAAATATTCCAGCTATGAACATATTACTGTGAAGTTCACACCTAACTCTCAACGGTCATTTCCGAATCTAAAATCGTTGTGTTTCCTGTATGAACGAAACAGTTTCCAAAAAGAAAATAATT
Organism: Habropoda laboriosa; assembly: GCF_001263275.1. Classification (NCBI taxonomy): domain Eukaryota; kingdom Metazoa; phylum Arthropoda; class Insecta; order Hymenoptera; family Apidae; genus Habropoda; species Habropoda laboriosa. Next base: position 381,467 of record NW_017100886.1, read on the forward strand.
TTTACTATGGTTAAAACCATATGGCAACAATGTCGTTATCGTGAAAAAGGAGTGTACAAGACACATTGAGAAAACTTAGATAGGATACAAATTTCGAAATACACAGAACAAAATACGTCGAATAGATTTTGACATCTGCTACTTTCTCATTCTTTATGATATAATTAAATAAGTTACATATAATTATCAAGTTAGTGTTTTACATTCAAATGAAGTATGCGCGATAAAACCATCCGAATTTTTCTTGTGACATGTATTTCTCCTTTACATAAGAACATTAAAGATTTTAAAGTACTCATGTTTGCTCTCTCGTTGTAAATCAGATTCGTACATTCTCTATAGATATGCACATTTTATTTCAGCCGAAAACCGAATTCGAGGTATGATTCTCTTTGAATTATATGCAGCACTCGCAGAATTGAGTAAAAGATACGCAGAAATGGATATTGTGGTGACATTATTGGTGAAAAGAAATATTAAACGCATACATACAACATTTCCGTATATGTTTAATAAGTATCACGAATCTCCTTTTTTTTTTCTAGGAAGAATCAAAGATGCATTTAATCGACAGTTGCCTATTATTACAGCATGAATCAAAACTCCTTCCGGAAGGGCAAATAGCTTACTATGGTCAGAAAAGCTTACATGATGTGAACAGCCTTCTGGAACGATTTAATAGGGAATCAAGAATGCATTTGAAGCTTAGAAAAGTTAAATTTTATGACTTTACGAAATGAAAAATGAGAACGTGCTAATTAAAGAGTTACTTAAATACATGTATAGAAGTACAGTAATGTCTCTCTTATTGACCACCAACACGGAACTTAAACAGGACAATTTAGGAATCAGGGACACTGTTTTCGAGCCTTACGCTCGCCCTTGTAGTTTGCCGAACGAAGACAAGGACAGCGAATAAAAGAGAAGGATCGTGAGTCGAGGCAACCAAGCGATTTAAACACCAACTTTTTTAATTTCGCTATCCCGAAATTTTTCTTAACATATTGATGAGATTTTTCTGATGAAAATGACATCAAACACGATATAATTTGAACAACATTTACTTATTAACACGTTCATTGTCACGTCAGATTTACAGGTTGCTTTCAGGCGGCCACAAGAAAATATTCATTATTTTAAGCATAAGATTATAGTATTATGCTTATTATGCTTTATAACTATTTTTTTTTAAATTTAAAATAATGTCTAGTTAGCTATGACGTTCAAAATTTTTAGTTGACGATATTTTTTTTATTTTAATTATTCTAAACATTTGAGGCACTCCGGTCACTGATGACCACTATGGCCCCATCGAGGAAACAATCTCCAGTCGCAGGTGACCAACATGGCAGTCAACGTGTTAATATTTATTGAGTGATTAATTTAACCTCTTCAGGGACACCGACATATATGTGTACATTTAAATTTTCTGAAAATTCCAATATTTGCTATAGAGAAAATATGAAAAACAATTTCCCAAAATCTCCAAATATCTCTTAAGGAAAGTAGTTTAATTGCTATCGATTTAATATGAATATAAATGTAACTATGTATTTAAAAAATTAGATCAATATTTTCTAACTTTAAAAAAATCGTCCCTGAAGAGGTTAATTTTATAATATATCGCTTTGGATGAATTGCTAAAAAAATACATTAAATATCTGTACATATTATTCATCGAATGTGGAGAGAGAGACACCGTCAATTCTAGAATCGAGACACCGTTTGGTGGCCAATTATAGAATCAAGCCACCGTTTGGTGGTCAATTATAGAATCGAGACACCGTTTGGTGGTCAATTATAGAATCGGGCGTACAGATATTTAATGTATTTTTTAGCAATTCATCCAAACCAATATATTATGAAATTAAATTAATCACTCAATAAGTATTAATAAGTAAATGTTGTTCAAATTATATCATGTTTGATCTCATTTTCATCAGAAAAATCTCACCAATATATTAAAACAAATTTCAGATAAAAAAAAGTAAAATTAAAAAAGTTATATTATTCTATTATGAACTGTTCAGCCGTGAAATCTCGTAAAAGGAACCGAGTGGTGTAGTGTTACACGATTGACTGACTGCGAGTGAGATGACATAGGTGCAGCAAGGACGCAGACCTAGGCGTAGGACCATCTACATATGTGGTCAATTGTAGAATCCAAACTAGTGGCCTATTGGAGAGACATTCCTGTATGTCGATACGACTAATATCGAGTCACAGCGACGAGCGTCTACCAGACTGACAACTTTTATGCATAGTTTAGTAGAACAGTCTCTTTTTAAATAAATAATTACTAATAGCTTTTGCATAAGTTACGATAGAAATTATATGCCATACTCTTGATTTTCCATTAATTTTGTACTTTTACGTAAATAATTCCTAAATCATCGAATATACTGTATAATTATAGCAATCTAATAATGCAAAATGTATATTGTGTAGTCAATATAAAAAGTTACTACAATTTATCTTCTGTAGCGATCCTCCTACGCTCTACCACCAGAGGGACGGACTAACTGCAAGTTCCCGCTAGTCTTCATAAAGGCTCCCTATTTGTATATACAGGGTGTCCCGTAACTCCTCGAACACCCGGAAATGGGGGGTTGCTGGGGTGACTCTGAACAACTTTTTCCTTTACCAAAATATTGGTTGAAGCTTTGTTTTTGAATTATTAATGAAAGACACTGGCCAATAAGAGCGCGCGTAGAGCCCGCGCTCAACAATGGGTGCACTGACTCTCATCCGCGCGCGATCGTGAACAAACGCACTGGCACAGCGTGGGTATCGAGGGAAGCGTGCGGCAAATGTTACATCGTTTTAAATTAAGAATAGTCTGGAATTATTCGTTATTCATGAATAATAAAGGGCTTGTTGGCAGTACACCTACATCTCAGTTCAGTTTTTCTTCTACCAACCGTCGAGACGTATCCGCCGAGCTAGTTAACGCATAAAACGATTGTATTTTCCGGGCGAATTGTACACCTACCATCACATTTATATATATGTAAATTGAGGTGAAAACAGTGTAACGGCGTTTCCTCACCCACCTCAGTGTCATAAATTACACTATTATCCATACCGTATTGTAAACGGGAAAGTTTGGCTATTTTGCGATTACGATGTAGCAACGATTTATGTTGTATAATATCGTCGAAAACAGTAAAAGTGGCTGTGCAGTGAAGTGAGTAAAATCAGCCGTTGAGGGTTGCCTTGAAAGGTCAGGATCGGCACAATGACCCACTTCCGTCGAAGCAGGTTAATTCGTGGACAAATGGGTAAGTTTTTCATAAGTAATAAAACCCTTTATTCCTTTCGGATAATGAATAAAAGTATCGAAAACAGTTATTAACACGTTGAATGCCGTGGGGGTGATCGGTGACCGGTGGTCTCAAAATTAGTAAAAGCATTTAATTTGAATAAATGGTAGTATTTGTAAAATTTTCACGTAATGCATCACACAGCATATTTTATTTCTAACTATTGACATATTATTTATGCATATTGCAATGTGTTGTATTAAAATAAAAATTTCTTTCCGGCATTCAACGTGTTGAACGACTTATTAGTTTATTTGTTATTCATGAATAACGAATAATTCCAGATTATTCTTAATTTAAGACGATGTAACATTTGCCGCACGCTTCCCTCGATACCCACGCTGTGCCAGTGCGTTTGTTCACGATCGCGCGCGGATGAGAGTCAGCGCTCCCATTGTTGAGCGCGGGCTCTACGCGCGCTCTGATTGGCCAGTGTCTTTCGTTAATAATTCAAAAACGGAGCTTCAACAAACATTTTGGTAAAGGAAAAAGTTGTTCAGCGTCACCCCAGCAACCCCCCATTTCCGGGTGTTACACTCTTTACGAAACACCCTGTATGTTGCAAACTATTTATGGTTTCCTATACCTGCAACACTACACAAAATTCTTATTCATGGTGCAGATATTATAAGTACGTGTATCCTACCCGTAGGAACGCTTGGCGAAGAAGTTAGTAAAGCTCGTAATAAACATTTTAAAAATTACAGACAATATTATAATAGAAAAATAAGTCATAAAATAACTTTGGCAGATGTATTTTATAGATTAATGTATACATCAGATATTATAATATCAACTTTAAATATTAATTCACGCCTAAGAAAAAAGAAATTTTATCCATTTCACAAGAGATAAATTATTTGTTAGCTGCTCCTGAAATAAACGTGAGCAGCTATGCTATTTCTCATGTACACGATAGTGATAGTGAAGACATGAATGGAGATGAAGACGAAGGGTGTAAAAATACAGATCTTCTACACACTTTCACACAATTAGATGAGCTTGAACTGTCAAACGAACTGACAGAATTTTAAATTTGTGTTCAATAAAAAACGATTGACGTTACCTACAGAATCGTAAATAGTGTTGCGTCCGTAACCTCCAAGTTTAGCGAACCTCTCTTGTCTTCGGGGAAACCATAGAAATCCTACAACGGTCACACACTCTGCATTCACCAAAATTCCTTCGGGCAGTTACAGCGAAAAGCCACTCAAGGGTAGTGCAATAAATCAGACAAGAACCGGGCGCGTCACTCGAGACTATGCGAGGAACCGAGGGCCCGACGCTCGAGGATGCCCGACGCTTCGATGCCCCAAAAAAGGGGCAATTGTTTAAACTTGGGTAGGATCGCTGTACTGTCCGGAAAATTCACAAACTATCTACTCTTGTCTCAATCTTTCCTCCTCTAACCCATTTCCACCACCCCGAGGACAGAAAAGGGAAGCAGCTTAAAAACCCAACGCGCTTCCAGCGCGGACGCTCAGTTGTATACCCTTGCATTAAGGAACGCCTCTGTACACAAACCAACAATGAATAAACTAGTGTGAAATAAATCCTGCGGTAGTCACTGTCGCCGCCCCTATCCCAAGTAAACTCCTTGAATGGACTGACCGAAACCGGGGGCCGTGAGGTACGAAAGGTACGTAACATTACTGGTGACAGCGGTGGGATTATTGATCGATAGTGACTACGCTTAACTGAGACTGGTGGACAAAGTGAAGTGTACGAGTGTTATCTGTGCAACAAATTAAAGAAAATGCCTCTATCGCGCACTCCGGGACGAGAGCAAGCAGCTTGCCCAGTGGAGACATCCTTGGAGGCGCAAAGGAGGTAACTGGACGAGATGCGATCATCACTGGCGAATCAAATGGCTCAACTGCAAGTTCAGCAACAACAACTCGCAGCGCAACAGGAAGAATTGGCACTACAGCAGGAGCTCTTCCTCGAACAACAGCGGGCTCGACCTCAACAACAATCCCCTCCAGTCGTGGACGAAGACGACCATCCTACGCCGCCCGTGCAGAATCGTGGAGCAAACAATATGTTACGTTATACAAGGACGCCCTGGACGCAATCCGGGAATACGACGGCCAGAACTTGGACTTCGTATGCTTCGTATGTTCGTATGCTTCGTATGCTTCGCCGAAGGCTGCGAGGAAGCCCTAAACATGATTCCCCATCACTACGAAGAAAACTTCGTCAAATCGTTGCGGAACGAACTGAAGGGCGATGCGCGGCGATCAATTATCGGCACGCGCCGCACGAGACCGTATATGAGGCACTAGGGAAACTCGCGAATGTTTTCCAAAAATCAGACGAGGAGGTAATTACCTTTGCCAACAGAGTTCGCGAATTAGGGAAACGTATTTTAGACGCGTTCAAACGAGAATACGACTCGATCTCTCCTACCTTTGTCAATAGTACAGACGAAAATTTAAAAAGATGTTTTTTACGAGGTCTGAAATCCGAGATAGCTGTGCGTATACCGTCGATGCATCATAATTCTTTGAACGCATTGATAACAAAAGCCATCGTGATACAAAAAGAAAATGACGCGATTTACCAAATGCGCAGTTCGTCGGGAGGGAAACCCGGATAGACGGGTTGCGAACGAAACGGTGCACAAGGTTCAGTCGGAAACAATTACCTGTCAATTGTGCAAGAAACCGGGACACGACGCGACGCACTGTTGGACGTACAATCCCAGTTTTTCGAGAAATCACGAAAATAAACCCACATCCACGTCGTCCAGTATTCAACCCGATATACGGCAAATCGTAAGCGCAGTTTTGCAAGCCCAGAACCAAATTCAGAGTCGGACTGTTAACCGCGATAGTGGTCCCAAAAACCCAAAATTCTGCCGATATTGTAAAAACCTCAGGCACGAAATCGAAGAGTGCAGGAAACGGGCCTACAACAATAACAGGTCAGGTAGCGGCTTCGACTCGCGGAACGGGCAAAGCAGGACGGGAAACTCGCGAAATGCCGTGGGGACGAGCGCCACGCGCACCCGATGGCGGCGGAAAGCGTTGAATCAGTGACGCAAGAATAAACCTGACACAGACCGGTTACGTACCCATCATCCGCGTTGACAGCACCGGTGTAATTTCCCCATCCGATTTTATGGTGGACAGTGGATCCGGTCCAAACTTACTTAAAGTCCGCTCCTTGCACCCGTCGACGAAAATTAATTAAAACGAAATTCTTTGACTGACCGGGATCATCGCGCAACACGTTCTTACTCGGGGTCAGGTAATGCTGGAAATATTGGGATTACCCGCCCCCTTCCACCTAGTGGATGATAGCTTCCCGATAGCTCAGGAAGGAATCGTTGGGATCCTACTTCCTTAAACGCCATAAGGCGCAGATCGATTATGAAAACGAACTGTTAAAAAGTAATGGTCGATCTATCCCGTTCCAGAATAAGGAACGAATAATTGTTCCTGCTAGATCGCGCTCCCGGGCATATGTTATAGCGATGAATCCGGAAATCGGAGAGGGGTACGCGCCCAGATTAAAATTTCGCGGAATCAATGGCCTGTATCTCGGCGACGCCCTAGTAAGAATAACCAACGGAAAGGCTCATCTCGACGTTATCACTACAAACGATCGGGATGTAGAGCTGGTAATTCCGAAAATAAAAATTCAAGAACTCTCTAGCGTAAGTACCACCGCTCCTGTAGGCAAGCCCGTCCAATCAAAATCCAAACAATCTAGCTCCTCGGATAACCGGGACGATCTTTCAAACTCTTTAAATCGACTCACAAAATCCTTCTAATTCTTCTACGAAGTCGAGTCGACAGAGCCACTCGGAGCCCCAAAATCGATCAAACCAAGCAATGCCTTCTATCTCCTCAAACCATTTCCTCCAGAAAGGGGGACCGCGTGTAACCATATCCAAAATCCCATATCAGAAATCAACCGGCTTCAATATCAAAAACGCACGCATCGAACACGCCGCCAAAATCCAAAATCTTCTAAATCTAGACCACTTAAACCCGGAAGAACGCACGAGTGTGCAACAGCTAATCGAAGAGTATTCCGATTGCTTCCACCTCCCAGATGAATCCCTAGGCTGCACCACTGTAACAGAACACCACATACCAACGACCGACGATCGACCGATAAATCGAAGACAATATCGCTTTCCCCTAATACACAAAGACGAAATCAAAAAACAAGTAACAGAACTATTAGACAACGGCATAATAAAACCATCAGAATCTCCTTACAATACACCTGTTTGGGTCGTTCCCAAAAAACCGGAGAGCCAGGGAAATAAACGCTGGAGAATGGTGTTGGATTTTCGCGCGCTGAACGAGAAAATAGTTAGCGACACGTATCCATTACCAAACATCGTGGAAATTTTCAATCAGTTGGGGGGCGCGAAGTATTTCTCGATATTCGATCTAGCGTCAGGGTTCCACCAGATCCGCATGAAACCCGAAGACAGCTGCAAAACTGCTTTTACGACCCCCCATGGTCATTCCGAGTTCGAACGTTTGGCCTGAAAAACGCCCCGGCAACGTTTCAAAGGCTGATGGACAGGGTTCTGACCGGCCTGCAGAGTAACGAAATGTTCGTCTATTTGGACGACATTGTAATATATTCCTCCTCTCTACGCGAACATGAGATCAAATTTAGGAAATTGGTGGACAGACTTAGACGTGCTAATTTACAACTGCAGCCGGAAAAGTGTCAATTTTTGCGAAACGAAATCTGTTACCTAGGCCACATAATAGGCGCGCATGGGGTCCTACCCGATCCGGGAAAAGTATCGGCCGTCAAAAATTTTCCTGTCCCCAAAACCGAGAAAAATGTTAAGCAATTTCTGGGGTTAGCGGGGTATTACCGCAGATTCATATCAAACTTCTCGAGAATCACCAAACCCTGAACTAGTCTGTTGAAGAAGGACGAGCCATTCCGATGTATCGAAAGATAACAGGAAGCGTTCGGAATCCTACGCGACGAACTGTGCAAAGAACCGGTATTGCAATACCCCGAATTCAGCAAACCTTTTCTACTCACAACGGACGCGTTGGATTTTGCGATAGGCGGCATACTGAGTCAAGGTTCTGTTGGCAAAGATGAGCCTATAGCGTATGCGTCGCGAGTCCTCAATAGTGCGGAATCAAATTACCCCACCAGCCAAAGAGAATTGTTAGCTACAGTCTATTGCGTTCAACATTTCCGTCCATACCTCTACGGCAAAAAATTTACGCTCGTGACCGATCACAAACCTCTCACTTGGCTACATTCTGTCGAAGACCCAACCTCTCGATTAATGAGATGGAGATTGAAGCTCGCGGAGTACGAATACGACATTCTGTAAAAAGCGGGAAAAGTCAACGCGAACGCCGACGCATTATCCAGGAACCCCGTGGAGCACGTGCACGAAACCTCATTCCCAATTCGATCGGGGGAATGGGACGACATAACCACGGAATCCGAAGACGAGGAAGCTATATCTGCCAATAGAAATCCAGAAAAATGGAAAACTCCACCGCCACAAACCGCGTGAATGAGAGAAGAGTCGGAGCCAATTGTTTCACGGTCAAGCCCCAGAACCCGAAGCCAGGTCAATCAGGACCCCGGAGGGCCCATCCCTTTTAGCGAAAGGGAACTTCGTCAGCGTCCCTTTAAACGGCACGTGGTCGAGGCACCGGTGCACCGGAACCCATCACGCGACTCGAGTCCCCTGTCGCAAGGAACTATGACACCCGATCACGATGACATGCCACTGGCATACCGTCTCGATCAAACAAATTCGCGAATCAAATCAGCTACGAGCTCTTACACCCCTCCACAATCCGACGCAGATTTGGAAACCCCCGCTAGATCGTCACCATTGACGGCTCCCAACCAGCACCCTAATCTTGAGAATAGGACGGCCAGGAGAACCTTATTCGATCGGGGATACGCAGCAGCGGATAACCCTTTCGAATCGGAAGCGAACCAGACAACGAGGTTCTAGACAGGCGAGCGGAGGAGAACGAGCATCGAGAGCGACGCGAAACCAGATCCGCTGGGTCGATAGTGTTAAATCAGCGGGATAAACTCTGTATGAGGAAAGACAATTCTCTCTACTTTGTGACAGCCGACGGTCAACCGGCGGACAACGGGAGCTAACAACTCGCTGACCGAAACCAACTACCGAAATTACGCAAACTACAGGCCGGGGACGCAGTTTTCGTAAAAAAGGGCAATAAACACGACATCACAATAATATGCAAAGCAACGGAAAAGGACCAGGTACGCAAAGAAACATTGGTTAACGCTTTCCAAGCACTCACAAGGAATGTTCGCGAACGGTCCGACTACGATTTTGATGAAAGTTTTTACACTTATAAAGCAGCCAAAAATAATCGACACGTATTTTTTTTTAGCTGCGGTAACTCGAGTTTAAGGGGTGAAACCACCCCTTGAAGTTTTGGCTCGAAACGGCTATCTCGAAAACGGAAAGACATACGAAAAAATTGTTAATGGGCGAGGTTAATGGTTTCTGACGTACAATAACATGGTGTTAAAAAATTTAACAAAATACAGTTTGTTTATAACAAAAAAAAATTTATTAACTTAATTTTTCATTTTATTGAAATTTTCATAATGACAAAAAATGACGAGCATTTTATTCCAAATCCATTAGTATATAACATTTTAAAATTGCCTCTTACAGTTTTGCAGATTTTGATGATTTACATATTGCGCACACATCCACTATGGTAGTAGCCGTTCTAACTTTGATTTTAATGAAGCACTGTAGGCTTGCACTAAATTATACAGTAACAAGTAACAAATAACAATGACAGTAACAAGTTTCTTAACAGCAATGAAAGGATTAATTGTTTTTATTATTCACCTATGACATCGTGGCAAAGGTGAAGCAATTTATAAATTATAAGTACATACAGTGTGTATAGCAATTATTCTATGTAGTTTCGACTATAGTGGTACTCGTCGAAAAAATGTTTGAGACATAAAGATTTCTTACACCATGCGCATTTAATTATTGCCACGTCACCGCAAATATGGCATCTTGGTTCATTTTCAACAGAATAGCAGTATTCAACAGGATTCTGGAATGCATTTGGTTTTTCATCTATATATCCGGATTTATACCAGGAGTATTTAATAAAATTTTGGAACCTTGGCGATGAAAATTGATTGTGGACCAGAGATTGAAGTTTGATTATATTAATCCTAGCGTGGAGATTAATGTCGTGATTTAAAATGAGAACTATATCGGAAAATCGGCGGACGAAATTTTTCCAAGTGCGGAAACCGTAAACATCCAGTGGTTGAACATACTTTGTTCCACCTTTTGGTATTATAAAAAGTTTTACATTTTTACCCTCGGGAGTAACTTCGTTCAGTGTCTTCTTTCAGTGACCATTCCAGGAATCAAGAATTAGAACTGTTGTGGGCCCAGTATTTGCGAAGTAAATCTCTCTTAACCAGGTCTTGAAATGGTCCGTAGTTAATTTTCCTGACTTTGAAGCTGCAATATATACATTGTCAGGGCGAAATAAATGTTGTTCCACAATCGGCCCGAAATGTCCTGTACTCTCTTTGAGTACAATAAATAATGGTGACAGTAATTGTCCATCAGCTGAAATGGTTGGCTGGATGGTATAACTATGAGTGGTGGGTGACACTGATTGAACCCCTCCTTCTACGATTTTTATACATTCTTCAGCCAAAGTGCGCCCTGAATGTAATTCCAAATTAAAACCACTTTGATCGGTTTTTTCAATTCAATTTGCATATTAAAGCAAGTATGTCGTGAGAATAATAAGTGCATCTTTATCTGTGTAATTGTATACTGTATACTGTATAATTTAGTGCAAGCCTACAGTGCTTCATTAAAATGAAAGTTAGAACGGCTACTACCATAGTGGATGTGCGCGCAAGATGTAAATCATCAAAATCTGCAAAACTGTAAGAGGCAATTTTAAAATGTTATATACTAATGGATTTGGAATAAAATGCTCGTCATTTTTTGTCATTATGAAAATTTCAAGAAAATGAAAAATTAAGTTAATAAATTTTTTTTTGTTATAAACAAACTGTATTTTGTTAAATTTTTTAACACCATGTTATTGTACGTCAGAAACCATTAACCTCGCCCATTAACAATTTGTTCGTATGTCTTTTCGTTTTCGAGATAGCCGTTTCGCGTCAAAACTTCAAGGGGTGTTTTCACCCCTTAAACTCGAGTTACCGCAGCTAAAAAAAAATACATGTCGATTATTTTTGGCTGCTTTATAAGTGTACAAAGTGTCATCAAAATCGAAGCCGGACCGTTCGCGAACATTCCTTGTTAGCTAGAAACGTGGTTTACGTGGCGAAACATGAGAGATAGAGAGAAAATATACGTTTGAAGCCGTGCAAAGCGTATATGTCGTAAGAATACAGCAGTATGTCAGTTTATCTTGGCTAAAAACGTGTTTTACGTGGCGATACATCCGAAAAGAAGAGAAAGCACCCGATTGCAGGCATGCAAAACGTCTCTGTCGTGAGAAAACAGCAGTATTTCAGTTTATCTTCGCTAAAAACGCGTTTTACGTAGCAAAACATGTGGAATAAAGAGAAAACAAGTGTTTGCTGCCGTGCATAACTTATCTGTCGCGAGATAATACTAGTTTTTCACTTTTTTTATTCGCTAAAAACAGATTTTACGTGGCGAAACATGAAAAATAGAGAGAAAACAAGCTTTTGCAGTACTGTAAAACGTTTCTGTAACGAGAAAACTGCAGTGTATCAGTTTATCTGTGCGAAAAACGCGTCTTACGTGGCGGAACATGAAAAATAAAGAGAAGGCAAACCATGGCAGCTCTGCAAAGCGTACCTGTAGCGAGAAAACAGCAGTATTTCAGTTTATCTTGGCTTAAAACTAGATTAACTGGCGAAACATGAAAAATAAAGTGAAAGGAACACGTTGCAGCAGTGCAAAACGTATCTGTCGCGAGATAATAGTAATTTTTCAGTTTATCTGTGCTAAAAACGCGTCATACGTGCCGGAACTTGAAAAATAAAGAGAAGGCAAACCATAGCAGCTCTGCAAAGCGTACCTGTAGCGAGAAAACAGCAGTATTTCAGTTTATCTTGGCTTAAAACTCGATTAACTGGCGAAACATGAAAAATAAAGTGAAAGGAACACTTTGCAGCCGTGCAAAACGTATCTGTAGCGGGAGGACAGCTGTATTTCAGTTTACCGACGCTAAAAATGCGTTTTACGAGGTTGAACATGAAAAATAAAGAGAAAAGAAGCTTTTGCAGCACTGTAAAACGTCTCCGTCGCGATAAAACTGCAGTGTTTCAGTTCATCTTTGCTAAGAACGCGCCGTACGTGACGAAACATGAAAAATAAAGAGAAACCAAGCCTTTCAAGCGGTGGAAAACGTATCTGCAGCCAGAACACTGCAGTATTTCAATTTATCTTTGCTAAAAACGCGTCTTACGTGGTGGAACCTGAAAACTAAAGAGAAAGCAAACCACGGCAGCTATGCAAAACATATCAGTCGCGAGAAAACAGCAGTATTAGAGATTATCTTCACTAAAAGGCCGTATTACGTGGGGAAACATGAAAATTAAAGAGAATACGAAAATTTGCAGCCGTGCAATACGTATCCGTATCGAGAAAACAGCAGTATTTCAGGTAACCTTCACTAAAAACGCGTTTTACGTGGCAAAACATGTGGAATAAAGAGAAAACAAGTCTTTGCTGCCGTGCATAACGTATCTGTCGTGAGAAAATAGCAGTATTTCAGTTCACCTTCACTAAAAACGCGATTAATGTGGCATAACATGTGGAATAAAGAGAACAAGGGCTTGCAGCACTGTAAAACGTCACTCTCCTGATGAAACAGCAGTATTTCAGTTTACCTTCGACAAAACAAGTTTCACGTGACGAAACATGCAAAATAGAGATAAAACAGTCGTTTGCAGTACTGCAAAACTTCTTTGTCGCGAGAAAACAGCAGTATTTCAGTTTATATTCGTTAAAACACGTTTTGCGTCGCGAAACATGCAAAATAAAGAAGAAACAGTCGTTTGCACTACTGCAAAATGTCTTTGTCTCGAGAAAACAGCAGTATTTTAGTTCATCTGCGGTAAAACACGATTTACGTGGCGAAACAAACAAAATAAAGAGAAATCAGTCGTCTGCAGTACTGAAAAACATCTTTGTCACGAGAAAACAGCAGTATTTCAGTTTATATTCGTTAAAACACGTT
>NW_017100887.1:0-46715 GCF_001263275.1 Habropoda laboriosa
GAGGTTTTCACGCTCGAGGCGCATTTTTCTACCGAGAACACGCCTAGACACGCATTTTACTGAAAACACGCATAGAAACACATTATATTGAAAACGTGTTGATTTCTTTACTATAAATAAGACTCGCCCTGCCGCGAGTCTGCGTTTCTAAGCATCGAAGAGCTCCGGCGTTTTGGGACGCTAAAAGGCTCTCCCCTGAAAAGAAAAATATAGTTCAGTACCGTTTTATACATAGAAAGACAATTATTTCAAAATATTCGTCGTTCTTGATGACTCTTCTTCCATTCACATCGTGACGATCGTTAACAGAATAGCATAATTGGTACCACATTATCAATACCGTGGTATCGTAAAGGAAATAGTTACGTACATTAGGGGCACATACAATAAGTGGTCATATGGCCATAAGTGGCCAGGCAGTGGTTTCGAAAGAGAGGAAGGAATATTTGGTTGACCGTGAACGTAGGATGGGTTATTTAATACGTTCACTAAGCTACTGTACGATGCATGTATTCATTGAAGCGGTATAGAGGCTTACTCCAAGAAGGAACGTTGCTCGTTCCTGCACGTCACTCCCAATGAAATTTATCTAAGTGGTATAACAATAGGCAAGCACGAACTTAATCCAGGGAAGCTGTATCGTTGTGCAGAGTTTACCACGTGTCTTTGAGATTCTCCTCTGCTGGACCGGTGCATTTTATGCGTATAACTGCCGTCACGTGTATGCTTACATATGTGTCTCTACTCTCGACAACAATGATATTCTATATCTGATCTGTTCGCAGAATATGTAAATAGTGTCACATATGGAGTATGTGTTTATAAGCTTGCACTTGGATCACTCCTAATCTCTTAGATTGCTATACAGCAATTTCAGTTGTCACGCTCGATATTAACCCTTTGCACTCGAAGGCCCTTCTTTCTATAAGGAAGTAGCCAAAATTAATGTAATTTTTCTAAACTAATATTTTTATCAGAAGTTGGTTCTTTCGAACTATTTCACTGCTGAGATCTCTAAACATGTAATGAACGATTCACGGAGGTCCGTAGACCTGCTGTCTTGGAAAATATCATCCTTTGAGTTGCCTCTAATGGTAAATATATTGTCGCTTCTTAGTCGCCTCTCGAGTGCAAAGGGCTAATATAGGCATTTTATAAATATAGAGGGTGCGATCGAAATATATGTAGATACAAGTGGGAGGATTTCCTATCTAAAAATGAATCAAAAACGCAGAATAAAATTTTGCTCTCTAAGGCTTAATTTTGAGAAAATCATTTTTGAAAAACCATTCCAAGCATATACAAACGTAACTGTTATTATGTTACCTTACTATTGATTATTTTTATTCATGTCAGTCTTTATAACCATTGATAGTAATGTTAAAATCTATTTCTGTCTATTTGAAAAATTTATAGAAACAATAATACATTAGTATCCAATCTCGTTTCTTTACTTTAACAAAAAATGCAATTAAATGATTTTATTACCGTTATTAGTGGCAATACTAAGATGTCACTATTATTCTTGAAGTTTGTTTCTTGTACGCATAATACATACATATGTATGTATAAAGAAATTTAATTCGCTGAATAGTAGGTTGATGGATTCCATTGGATAATACCACACTTAATGTATCTTCTTTAGGTTAATGAAATTAATTTGAACTTATTAGAGGCACTTATGTCAAAGTTCGATTGTTTAGGATCACTATCCGCGTTAGGCGCATCGGTTTATGACACGAACGTGCCAAGGAGGCTATTTTTGAGATTAGAACTTTTAGTTCATTATTGGCATGTTTTAAGGGTTAAAGTGCGTCCTGGCGAGAGATAAATTAGAAGCAATTTTCTCTCGTCCTCAATAGCTAAACCGTGTCATAAAATGGGCCTCCGAAGGGTGACTCAGGATCTATTGTAACGGTCACAGGATCGACGCGGCCACAGCCTGGAGGAAATTCCGCTCTGTTGTTGCCAAACGTTCGCCACCTACGTCAGACCACCGTTACACCTTTCCCAAAGCAACGCGTTAAGGACGCAAGGAGAGGGTGGTCACGGGCATTGAGGCACGTTGTTTGGTCGACTTAAAATGTAACAAGAAACCAATCAGCGTGCACATCCTTCGGAGGAACTACCCCTAATATGCATAAAAGGAATAGAATTTCCGAAAGGACAAGAATAAGACAAAATCGACCACTCAGTTTCGACCTTTACGCATAACCAGTAAATCGCGACCAGTTCGCGATATTCGGCAACCAGGTAGCGATTCAGGGCAATCCGTCTTGTCCACATTGTGTTTTTGGCACATACATACATATGTAAGTGCAGTAATCCATTAACGCCAACTCGACCTTCTTCAAACGAAGCACGGGAAGCTGCGTTAACAATTTGATTTATAATCCGTAGAAACTGGTGTTGGGATACAAGCAATATCGTATGCTTTATTTGGGTCTATTTCAGGTATGTCTTTTTTGAGCTTTTTACAGATTTTACTTAATCTGTTCTTAATGTTTGTTTTAATGTTTGTACCGGACATTTTCTTTTCTCTAGTTTACGAGTTCACCAGTTGTAAAACGGACCTGAAGGATCCCGCGGCCCATGGGATTAGCCGAGACGGTTTGAGACACGTACCCTCGGTAAACGCATAAACAAACGGCGTTTTCAAGACTCGTTTTTACCATCCATTGTTCCGACTTCTTAATTATTAAGGTAGTACTTTCCTTCTCTCATGTCCGATCTTCTTTTTTTCCGGAATTTCACAAACCCCAGACACCTCATCCTTCTACCACCACCTTTACCCTCTCTCCATCTACTTAAGAAACACCCTACGACCAATAATTGATTTTCTATATTCTCCTATTTTTTCACCTCCCAAATTTAACTCCGCCTTCAGTAACTTAGATGAATATCCTCTTCCGAATTTCGAGTCAGTCTTGTTCCGAACGCCAACCAACAAACAACCATTTATTCAATCAGTCCGAGCACTGAATGATCCACCAAGTTTTTTTATATGTCATAAAGTTCGAGATAAGGTACTCCGTGACCGCTTCAGGCCTCGTTAAAAATTATCCGACTATTTTCACTCGTGATCTAAGTCTGCAACACAACGCAAACCGACGACAGTATTGAATAAATTTTTGTCATCATTTCTTGTACAGCTTGTACAGTATATCTCGGATATAAGTTTGTGCTATTTCCAATGCATATTCTACATCAAAAACTTTGAAATTGAATAAAATTTAGTGAGAAATTATTTTCTACGTTTTCGATCAGACGTTTTACAGGTTTCAGCATTTTCTCAACTTTTTCAATTGCTAAGGCGAGCGACTTGGAACGATTCGGTTTTTCATATTCAGATTCGTTCCTTTAAGTTTTTCCATTAGTAGGTTTTCTTTGAAGTTAATTGAGGAGTGACTGTGTATTTCGAATCAAGGTAAACGTACATTCTGCCATTTGAAGTTCTTGAAATGAAGAGTATACCCTTTTCGGAGGGAGAAATCATTTGTCGTAACTGAAGCGTAGAATTGCATTTTAGGTTGGCTTTTCAACTGGTTGTTCTTCGACGTTAAATAACACTCAGAGATTTCGTTTCATATGGGATTACATCTGTTTGAACGCTTAAGAAAGGTGACAATTTTTAAGATTTTTTAATGATTTTACTGTCCGATGGATGTTTTTTATTTTGTAACCATATTTATAAAGCACGTTGATAAAGCAAACAAGAAATGTTTAACTCAAATTAAAGATTTTCTTAAAAATTATGGGTGTTATTGCTCGTGGTTGTGGCGATGAACTTTCGAGCTTTGTGGATGTTTGCACGATGTTGTGCCGTCTAGATACTGGTTCTAAGGACCACCCAAATGATTGGGACTTGTAAAAACTGATCTATGGTATCGCGTGATGTGAGCTGGTTGCTCCTTGGTTCTCCTTGTTCGTGGTGGTTGAACGACTACTCGACGACTCACTCTCCGGACGTCGCGTCTCGGACGTCCGTGAGAGGGATTTTTGTTGGGACACGCTGATTGGTTAATGGTTAACGATTGCATTTGCCAATCAGCGTGTCTAATATCGTCTTTACCGCCCTTCCAGTGCGCAATTAGCGCGCTGTCACCTTGGAAGGGTGAGAGACGGCCGTTCGGAAATTCGTGGTTTATGGTATGTTCGTAGGCTATTGAAAATCTAGCAAAGCAATTCTAGTGACCCTCGCAGGAGGCAATGAGACCCGTGCAAGCAATAAACAAAAAATCCTGAACTCAAAAATCCCGGTCGATCGTGCCATAAACCGTTTCTACAGAAAACCTAACACTATACATTGCAACTGAAATAAAAAAAATGTAAAATAACCGTTCCCGGTCGAGCGTGCCATAAACCGTTTCTACAGAAAACCTAACACTATACATTGCAACTGAAATAAAAAAAATGCAAGGTTTTCTTATTAAATGCTGACAAGTTAAAGAAAGAATTCAGTTTTTTTTTTTTGTGTATAAATCAAAAACGAGGAATCGGATCACAAAAAACCTACGGTAACAGGAACAGAATCTTATTAGTATCTAATCTATATGCAAAATTTAAAGTCAATTACTCGAACGTGACCCGAGTTCACCGTATGGAAAAAAACAGTTTTGAGAAAAAGACGTTTAAAGTTTCGACTCTAATTTTTAGCTCACAAAAATAAAAAATTTTCTACTCACCCTCAATCAGCGATTCCAGGTGCACGGAGTAAAAGTTAGCGGAGTAATAAGTCTTCTGCTAATGAAGTAGCTTCTTCATAAGCCAATCTTGACAATCTCTTGGCGAATCGGGCATTTTTAGTGGCTCGTAGAGCTCAAGCTTCACCTGTTTCAATGCGGTCAGTATCCTCTGGGACTCACATTTCGTAGGCTTTGGGGTCAATTTTTATATTCATAATTGCCGTAATGTTCAAAAGACTTTTGGACCCATTATTAAATATTACTGTAGCGATGTAAGAAGCAATTTCGACGATTTTTGCACCACTGGAGCTAATCTTACGAGTAATTTTCCATATCAACGCGTTTATACTTTCGTCGTAATTTTAAGTAAAACCGCCGAGACATTGTTCGAGTATATCATCTGTACGCAGTTTTTTCATTTATACAATACTGGGGCTGTATTCACAATAGATTTTAGGACACAGGAAATTAATATTACAACACTCGCGATTAGAAACATATACGTGTGCTCCGTTCGATTATCAACATGACAGTGATTCGTAAGTTATTTCAAGTTTTATTATATGTGTAACAAGTAATAGTGCAAAACACAAAATCTAGAATTGTATTTCTTGAAACTAAATTGATAGCACGGTGGTATTAATGTTGAATTTTGTCGTAGAATTTATTATTCATGTATCTGTCAAAGTAGTTCAGTATCATTGTGAATATTGGAATTTTTCAATAGAGTAGATGCTGCAGTGTAACAAAGACGCATTGAAATGGAGTCGGTATTGTAGATAGATCGAAAAGGTGAAATAAAATCAGAAAGAAAAACTGAAATGGCAGGCGTTGTACCGTTAGAATTTTTGAAAATATTGAAAAACACTTTATATCTGGCAGTGGAGAGGCAATTTGCATGTAGGTCAAGGAGGTTAGCTTTGATATTTCATTTCTACTGGTTTCACTCAGTACAGCCGCTATTCTGTGCTCACCAGTTCCAGCACTGAATATACAAGGTGTCTCAGCTAAGACCAAATATCTAACTACCTCCTTTATTTTTAACGGTACTAAAAATATTTCAAATACAGTTTGAATGGTTTCAAAAGAGGAATATCGAAAATAGAAAATTTTTCAAGATCATTTTGTCAAATTTTTTAAGATCACCGGTATTTTTAGTCAGAAAACAGTTTTTTCTATTGTATACTGTAGCACGCGTTAATATGCATTCATATATGTCTAACATATGACCTCGAGATGAGCTTGAACATAGAAAGAATAATGAAACTCTGAGACAATGTTTAGATGGTATGTGAACTTACTTTTTATATTACAAATGTTCAAAATGATGTTCATCGAAACGAGAAATCACGGATTGTGATGCTCTTTCACTTGCTTCTGACATGATAGTAGCATAAGCTGTAATTATGCGATTGTTCAGTCACCTCAAGGTTATAACTTAGACATACATATTTGAATGCGTACTACAAAATACAATAGAAAAAAGTATATGCTTTCTGGGAAAAAATGTTGGTGATCTTAAAAAAATTGAAAATATAAAAAAATTTTCTATTTACGATACTTCTCTTTTGAAACCGTTCAAACTGTATTTGAAACATTTCCACTATCCTTAAAAATAATGGAAATATTTAGGTGTTCGGTTTTAGCCGAGACACCCAGTATAATTGAGGGAGGACAAGGTCTCCTCTTCCTATCCTATCCATGATGGTATACATATATTCAACGATCGAGTGTTTTTAGTATTCTTGCATTTCTCGGCATCACATTTCCGTTTTTGGCACCTGCGTTTCTACACGCTATTGAATGTTAAATGTTGCCAGTGTACCAACTGTGTGATATTGAATTGCAGCAGAGTTTCCATTAGCGCAATATTTTCTTTTCTTCAATTTTATTCAAATGTTGTGAATATTCTGGTGTCGTAAAATATAAATTGAATACATGGTTCATGTTTATGGTATTAAACAATAAGCTTAATTTTAATTTCGTTTTGGGGCAACAATAAACTTAGATCATATGAAAATATTGTTGATAATAAAGGCAATATGCGTATGTACATATGTAGCACACCAGTTGTTTATTAACATCAATTTTATTTAGTAATAAAAAACCAAACTTCAGTCGTTTTCTCTCCTAAAGTGTATTAAGACGTTCAGTGCCACAGGAGAATTACTAAAGCGTTGAAACGAAGTTAAAGTCACTTTAAAATATGCAGGGTGGTTCATCTAACGTGACCACCTCAATTATTTTCATTATTAGTAGTCCGCCTCCAAATTTTTTTGGTCATAGAGGATACAGTTTCAAAGGATCTCCAAGGTAGTGACCTTAGATTTTTTCCATATCCTTGTTTTAAATAAGTTTTCGAAGTCATGTTTAATGTTTTTATGTATAAATTTTATATATAAAAAAATGGAACGTGGCCTTGAAAATTTATTTTAAAAAGTGACAGAAGAAATCTAAGATCGTCACCTTGAAGATCCTTTGAAATCGTATCATCTGTGGCAAAAAAATTTTTAATCGATCTACTAATAACAAAATAATTGAAGTGGTCACGTTAGGTGGTCCACCCTGTATAATTATATGAGTTCAATTCTTGACATTCTAAACTTCCTTTGCACATACATACACTACCGGCCAAAAGTTTGGAATCACCTAGTGTTAATGCCCGTGGTTGTGGCGATGAACTTTCGAGCCTTGTAGATGTTTGCAGGATGTTGTGCTGTCTAGATACTGGTTCGAAGGACCACCCAAATGATTGGGACTTGTAAAAACTGATCTGTGGTATCGCGTGATGTGAGATGGTTCCTCCTTGGTTCTCCTTGTTCGTGGTGGTTGAACGTACTCGACGACTCACTCTCCGACGTCCGTGAGAGGGAATTTGTTGGGACACGCTGATTGGTTAATGGTTAACAATTGCATTTGCCAATCAGCGTGTCTAATGTCGTCTTTACCGCCCTTCCAGTGCGCCCTTAGCGCGCTGTCACCATGGAAGGGTGGGAGACTGTCGCGAGGGGTGGGCCAAAAGTCCCAAAAATCTGGAATTTCCTCCGGGTGACTAATCGGCAAGCGGACCGTTACATACAGATGTGCCGTTCGGAAATTCGTGGTTTATGATATGTTCGTAGGCTATTGAGGGACACAAATTACTAAAAATCTAGCAAAGCATTTCTAGTGACCCTCGCAGGATGTAATGAGACCCGTGCAAGCAATAAACGAAAATCCTGAGCTCAAAAATAACCGTTCCCGGTCGATCGTGCCATAAACCGTTTTTACAAAAAACCTAACACCGAGCATTGCAATTTACTCAAAAATTTCTAGAAAAAAGTCAGCGACTTTGAGAATTTTTTATCATTCGAATTAATCGATACGAGATAAATTGGTAATAGTAGAATTGAGATAAACTTCAAATCTATCAAAAATTAGCAGCATATTTAATATTGATGAAAAGTGGGAGGTGATTCCAAACTTTTGGCCGATGGTGTACATGTTTTCCATAAGCATGGAATCAAAGTTTTTTCGTTTAATGAAAGTTCCATTTCCGAGAACTGTGTCAGAGAACGTGTTAAATTAAAAGCAATTTAAGGAATATCAATTATAACTATAATAGAGCTATTTGAGAGAAATTTTATAGCTGTACGAACACTTTTATAAAAAAATTTCGAAAACATTGTCAATTGTAGCAAATAACTGTGAAGAGAGCTTTGCATGAACAAAATATATGGTCTGCCATTTCTGTTTCCGATTCACGTAGATAACTCGATAAAGGCTAATCAGGTTAGGCTGCGAACATGCTCGAGATGGTGTACGTTTAACAGTAATTTCATGTAAGAGGCGTTGATGTCGGATTGTTAGAGCCCTTAACTGTTGTCACTGGGTACAGATAGCTACCAAATCCAAGCCTAGACCTAACCTAAAACTCGTGAGGCTTACCGAAGTACGTAAACACGTTCGCCCAGCTTGTTTGTTTGCTTGGCGAAATGCGTCAACTGTGACAGAGCAAGCTGTTTGTTCTAACTGAAATCCAAGAGATGGCTAACTACATCGTGAGAATACATTCATATCAACGGATTGCATTTACGCTTTTATTACGATTAATGTATGTATGTTGACTTAAAATAACTAATTCAACGTATTGCACTAGAAGAACAACAATTAAATACTTTTCAAAATATCCATTGTCACAAATTTTTTAATATACTCTGCAATTTTGGACATTAAGGTGTCAAAGATATCACAAGTTTATATGGATCGTTTATTTTGAAAGTGGTGTAAGTCCATTTTTGAAAAAAAATGAGATATCACGTAATTCATGCTTAATTTAATGTAAATTTTTTATGTGTAACTAGTCCGTGTTTAATTTCTTAAAAAATTTCTGTTGCGTCCCGCACACCGGGTATTCTCGTATGGAGTACGGCGGGTTTGTAAGACCCGTCTCAGAGTGCTTCTGCCGTTGATGTAGGGACGCTGACCGTTGTGAAATTAATCACTTCGGTCTGGTTATAGGTGTACTGAGTTATACCTTTCTGCCCTTTACTTAAATCTTTATTTTCTACTGTGTGATGTGAAAATGCCTGATGTAAATATGTTTGACTTGTCAATTGTGGTGGATGAATTGTAACTGCCGATGGAATCCAAGGTCCCTCTCCCTGGACGCGGATGACTCGAAGACGCAGGTGACATGGGAATGCAGGTGATTGGCCAATAAAATGAGGTGGAAATGGTTCCGGTGAGGTAATTGGTTGATCGGGCGCGTGGTACGTGTGCTGTCGGAGACAAAGGCAGAAGGGGCGAAATTCGGGGTTTTTCCCAAAAAACCGTTGCCGGTTCGTCTGCCCGTCGAATGGTCGCAAAAGGCGATGCTCGCACATTGTTCCGCGGCGGTCCTCTGATGTACCGTTACGGTACATCGAGGGCTGTCCAAAGGACGCGGCTCAACAATTTCCATGTTTTGTATAATTTAAAATTGGTCGGTAAATGAAATTGCATAATCATCGATTATGAAAGTGGTGTAAGTCCAATTAACAGAGGTAGGTGGCTTAGCAGATAGTTGCCGATCAGTAGCCTGTTATTTTACATTTGTTTTACATTTGTTTTATATTACGTGTCAAGAGTTACTAGTTTAGGTTAACTTATTCTATTTTTTTCCTAAAATGGATAACTTCATATTAACATCAGATAGTGATATACGTAAGAACAAATGGTAAATCAATATTATTTTATGACAATTGAAAATGTTTATTTTATTTAATTGTAAACAAATTCACACAGAAATAAAGCCCATGAATATAAACAGAAGAATAATCTTAGATTCAGAGGATGAAGATAATTCCGCTAAGAACAACAAATTAACGAATCGTAAAAAGAGAAGAAGAATAATAGAGGTAGAATCTTCATCAGATGAGAATATTGTTACTGAGAACTTAGATTCTGCAGAACAAAATAAAGGAAAATATATGCAACAAATAAACAAAATTAAGCGAAATACTGGACAAAAGTACTATACAAAAAGAGGAAAATTGATTCCAGCAAAAAAATTTGAATCCAAAAATTGTAATTGCTCGAAGAAATGTATAGAACGTATTAATGAAACACAACGTATAGAAATTTTGGATGAGTTCTGGAATATAGGTGATTTTAATAAGCAAAATGTATTCCTCTATTGTAATGTTCAACGTGAAACTGTCAATAGAAGAAGGCCTAGAAATAATTCGGGCATTATGAGGGCATATGCTTATAAATTTTACCTGATCACTTCTGATGGAAACATTTTAGTATGTAAGAAGTTTTTCATTGATACTTTCCAAATATCTACTGGACGAATTGATCGTATCCTAAAAGCGCATGAGAATATTCCGAAAGACATGCGTGGAAAAATGGATGGCTCTTGCAGAAGAACTAGTGAGCTAGTGACGAATACAGTGATAGAACACATAAAAAGCTTTCCGGCATTTGAAAGTCACTATACTCGATCCCAAAATCCAGAACGGATGTTTTTAAATCCTGAATTAAACATAAGGAAAATGTATAATTTATACTTAGAAAAATGCAAGGAAAATAACTTGAGTTCAGTTAATGAATGGACATACAGGAAAATCTTTAAATGAGATTTCAAGTTACACTTCCATTTGCCACGTAAAGATACCTGTGCGAAATGCGATTTCTTAAACATGAAAATTAAGACAACAACTGATGATGAAGAAAAAACGATTCTTGTACAAAGACATGATGTTCACTTGCAAGATACTGAATTAGCAAGAAAAGCATTGCAAGAAGATAAAATTCTGGCATCAAAAAATCCTGATAAATACTTTGCCTTCTCTTTTGACTTACAAAAAGCCTTACCTTACCCCAAATTATCTGTCTCAATCGCATATTATAAACGAAATATGTATGTTTTAAACGAGGGTTTTCACAATTTCCACGACAATAAAGTTAATATGTACCTATGTGTGGGACGAAACTATTGCTTCCAGGGGATCGCAAAAAGTAGCTTCTTGCTGTTTGAGGCATTTAGAAAATGTAACGACCCAATGCCATGTTATTGCCTACAGTGACATGTATACTGGGCAAAATCGAAATTTACAAATGGCATTGATGTGGTTGAAGGTTGTCCAGTCGTTGGAAAATAACACTGACATAATTGATCACAAATTTTTACTCTCGGGGCATTCATACCTTCCGAACGATGCAGATTTTGGCATCATAGAAATGGTATTGCGAAAAAAGAATTTTCTGTACACACCACAGGATTATTATGATGTAATAACACAATGTAGAAAACATGATAAATTCATTTTACATGAAATGAAACGAGAGAATTTCGTTTCAATAAAAAAATCTTCAAAATGCAATTAAAAAACAGATAAGAAAAAACATTAATGGAGAACAGGTAAATTGGTTGCAAATATGTTGGATGAGGTTTCTCCAAAGGTGCACCATACACTATTTTATATAAAACATCGATGAAGGACAAAGAATTTAAAACTATAAATTTATTACCTACACGTCCTGGAAGACCGGTAAAATTTCAAAAAATCGCCCCGGCGCCATTGTACCAAGATGCCAGGCCTATTACTTATGAAATATATAAAGACATCAAGCAGTTATTACCTTATATACCTCCGGTGCATCATGCATATTTCAAAACACTGCCACATGCAGAGCATAAGTAAATAATATCAATATCTTGTAATTTTAACAATGTAATTAGCGTCTAAAATTTAAAATACTACTTCTATTTTATATCGTGTCATTATTTGTAAACAAAATTGGATTAATATGAAGTATATTTTAAGTGATATTTGATTTTTCAAAATTGAAATTAAACGATTTTTACAATTGTCTAATTTTGAAAGTGGTGTAAGTCCATTTGCAGCCCGTAAGTATACATCATTTTAGTAAAATACGCCTAAAAGAACTTTATATAACCAAATTACATATTGATAAAACAGTAGAAACATTGCCAGACTTCATATAATTTGCCTTAATTTTTTAATTAACAGACATGTTAACCTTTAATTTTCTTGAAACAAGAGAAAATGGACTTACACCACTTTCAAAATAAACGGTCCATATCTTCTTTTTAACGTGTATCTACACGCGTTATTATAATTTATATTGAGATGAATCGATGAATTGAACGAGTATAGTTATTTCACCTGTTAACCGATAAAAGTGACTTATTAATTTGTCACTTGAAAATACTTCTCATCCGTTAAAAAAATAGATTCCTTTTTTATAGGTGAACGTTCCCGTTGTTAATTTTGTTATTATATTGTAGGTATAGTCATATTTACTATGGGCATGATTACAATAAGAGGCAAGTGTTGATAAAACTTACATAGAGGATACATCTCGAAAAAATAATAAGAATAGCACAGATTTAATGCATATTGAAGAAATGAAAATAGTTTTCAAAGCTGTAGTTTAAAAGCTTATTTAAAAAAGAAGTTCAAATGTACAAAATTGCTTAAGTTTAAAGTTTGAATTTGAATTTTGCGATTAATTAATTGAGCCGTTTATTTTGAAAGTGGCCTAAGTCCATTTATCAATTATTTTTTGTTCACCGTAGTAACGTGTACAACTTGAAGTTAGCTGGCATAAACAACATTTGCGGTTAAGTATATTCAGAGTACAGTATATTCTCCACAAGTGTCAGACCGCAAGAAGCTAAACCTGACACTCGTAGAGCCAGGGACTACGTTTTCGAGCCTCGCGCCCGCCTTTGTAGTTTGCCGAACGTAGACCAGGACAGCGAATAAAAGATAAGGATGAAACGTGAGTCCAGGCAACCAAGCAATTTAAATATCAACTTTTTTAATTTTACGTTTTTTTATCCCGAAATTTTTCTTAACATATTAATGAGATTTTTCTGATGAAAATGACATTAAACACGATATAATTTGAACAACATTTACTTATTAACACGTTCACTGTCACGCCAGATTTACAGGTTGCTGTCAGGCGGCCACAAGAAAATACATTTTAAGCATAGGATTATAGCATTATGCTTTATAATTTTTTTTTTCAATTGAAAATAATGTCTAGCTAGCTATGACGTTCAAAATTTTTAGTTGACAACATTAATTTTATTTGAATTATTCTAAACATTTGAGGCATTCCAGTCACTGATGACCACCATGGCCATATCGAGATGTAGGGTCGATTCCACAACTGTCAGTAAAATGTAGCCTTGATTCGACAAGTGTCAGTAAAATGTAGGGTCGATTCGACAAGTGTCAGTAAAATGTAGGGTCGGTTCGACAAGTGTCAGTAAAATGTAGGGTCGGTTCGACAAATGTCGGTAAAATGTAGGGTTGATAGCAGCAGAAAAGCTGCTAAACAATAAGGATTAAATGTAACGATAGAAATTATTGCAATAATGCGTAATGCAATTGAAAAATTGAAAGAATCTCTGATACAAATGTTTGAAAAGTAAAATATATAAGATGAGATACAGTATCTTACCACGTAATGTAACTTTTTATTGTGTAACACATTAAAAACACTGTTTGGGAAAAATTTGTCACAGAATTGCATTTCTTATTTAATCTTCCTTTACTGCTACTTCTTGTGAAATTTTGTACGCGATGCTCTGACTCTAATATTTACTAAAATTCAAAAATTCTCGTATAAATTCCGAAAATAGATTATTAATTACGGTAAACTACTGAGACGGTTTAATTTAGGGTAGGCATAGTACACGAGTGCAGTGCACTCGTTCCAAATCAGCTCACAATATACAATAATAAATCAACTAACGACTTAACATGCAATTCATGCAAATTCCTTGGATGGTAAATTATTAGTAAACAAAATTCAATATCAGAGAAAATATATGAAAAATACTGAAAGAAAAATTTCAAATTAATTTCAAATATTGATGGTTATACTGTAACGAAAAAGCAACCTCTCAAAGTCATTTCAATATCCTATTCGACAAGTCTGAAGAACAACGATGACTAAAATTCAAATGTTTATTTCCCTAAACCTTCAAAATAATTTCGAAATATTTTATTCGAAGCGGAGTATTCCAAGTCAGTATCGATAATTGAAGAAATTATTTGATTGTATTTAAAAGAACCGAAAGGAGAATATTTAAAGTCTGATATTAAATGTCTAGCAAGTACCAGTAATTGGTAAAATGATTTATATTTGTTTTAAAAGGAAAATTTCTAATAGGTATTAGTTAAAATGAATTGTTATTCAGTCTACTGTATTGAAATTCTAATTGATTCTAATGTATACAAGTGTTACAAGAAGGCTGAGTGTGTACAGGGTGGACACTGACTCTAGTATTTACTAAAATTCAAAAATTCTCGTATAAATTCCGAAAATAGATTATTAATTACGGTAAACTACTGAGACGGTTTAATTAAGGGTGGGCATGGTGCTGCTTTAGTTTGAAATGATTTATAAACACATAATTAACAGAGGAAAAACCGTGAAACGGCAAAACGTCTACATTCTAATTGTTATAACATGTAAACAGAACTTTAAATTTAGTGTAAACAGAAAAAATATATAATACAATTTATTTCACGGTATTGCAACAAATAAACGTTGAATCAATATTTAATTCGTATAAAAACAATTATTTAACGTAATAATTTTACCCGATTACTTTTCGCGGGAAATTTCTGTTCTTCTGTTATGATGTTGTAACACGGTATAATTATTAATTTTCACAATTTTATTATTAATTTATTACTTGAAGTTTCTTTGACAAATAAGTACGTTTCAACGATCTTATTACTTTCTCGTTGTGAAATCAAGTTCGGAGGATTAAAAATCAGGTTGACCCTTGGTCGTAAATTTAAAATAGCCATAGTGAAGGTGAAATTATTATTTTAAATAAATGTTTCTATACGAATTAAGAATCTATTCAACGTTTGTTTGTTGCAATACCATGAAATAAATTGTATTATATATTTTCTCAGTTTAGACTGAATTTAAAGTTCGTAAGGATTAGAAATCAGGTTGACCCTTGGTCGTAAATTTAAAATAGCCATAGTGAAGGTGAAATTATTATTTTAAATAAATGTTTCTATACGAATTAAGAATCTATTCAACGTTCGTTTGTTGCAATACCGTGAAATAAATTGTATTATATATTTTCTCAGTTTAGACTGAATTTAAAGTTCGTAAGGATTAGAAATCAGGTTGACCCTTGGTCGTAAATTTAAAATAGCCATAGTGAAGGTAAAATTATTACGTTAAATAATTGTTTTTATACGAATTAAATATTGATTCAACGTTTATTTGTTGCAATACCGTGAAATAAATTGTATTATATATTTTTTCTGTTTACACTAAATTTAAAGTTCTGTTTACATGTTATAACAATTAGAATGTAGACGTTTTGCCGTTTCACGGTTTTTCCTCTGTTAATTATGTGTTTATAAATCATTTCAAACTAAAGCAGCACCATGCCCACCCTTAATTAAACCGTCTCAGTAGTTTACCGTAATTAATAATCTATTTTCGGAATTTATACGAGAATTTTTGAATTTTAGTAAATACTAGAGTCAGTGCATCGCGTATTGAAATAATAGCTTATACAGATAATCTTTTGAAATTACTCTTAATTAGGGAAAATCTTGAATCTTGTATGGAAGATGAAGATTTTCAGGAAATATTTATTTTTCAACAATGAATTTTTGTTTTATCGATTAATAACGTACGAAATGATTTTTGGAAAATTTTCTTCGTTTGAACGTTCGTTTAAGGTTCGACTATGATTATCAAATCTCTCGAAACACCGTAGAATGTTCAATTTTAAAAGTAACTTCTTCAATTTTTGGATAATCTGGGTAACGTGTTAGTGTTGACGATACACTTTCGAGTATAGACGTTAAAGTTCATAGAGTGGTCGGGGGCTACTAGCTAGCCTATGTCCACCCTGTACACACTCAGCCTTCTTGTAACACTTGTATACATTAGAATCAATTAGAATTTCAATACAATAGACTGAATAACAATTCATTTTAACTAATACCTATTAGAAATTTTCCTTTTAAAACAAATATAAATCATTTTACCAATTACTGGTACTTGCTAGACATTTAATATCAGACTTTAAATATTCTCCTTTCGGTTCTTTTAAATACAATCAAATAATTTCTTCAATTATCGATACTGACTTGGAATACTCCGCTTCGAATAAAATATTTCGAAATTATTTTGAAGGTTTAGGGAAATAAACATTTGAATTTTAGTCATCGTTGTTCTTCAGACTTGTCGAATAGGATATTGAAATGACTTTGAGAGGTTGCCTTTTCGTTACTTTTCTTCCAGCAATTGAAATTAATTTGAAATTTTTCATATATTTTCTCTGATATTGAATTTTGTTTACTAATAATTTACCATCCAACGAATTTGCATGAATTGCATGTTAAGTAGTTAGTTGATTTATTATTGTATATTGTGAGCTGATTTGGAACGAGTGCACTATGCCCACCCTAAATTAAACCGTCTCAGTAGTTTACCGTAATTAATAATCTATTTTCGGAATTTATACGAGAATTTTTGAATTTTAGTAAATACTAGAGTCAGTGCATCGCGTATTGAAATAATAGCTTCATCCCTAGTTCGTTTATTATTGAATATTTTTACGCGTTTAACTTATGCTTCTCCCCAATTCTCGTCGCGTATTTTATTCAAATTTTCTTATATTCTAGAATCGAGAAAGATACGAATTCGCGTTTTTTCTTTTGATTCTTTCAATTTTTCACTCGCGTTCTACGAAAGTTTAGTTCGATAATAATATTGAAAATAATATAAATTCGCGGTTTCTCCCTTTCTGAATAAAACTGAAATAAATCGCGTTTCGAAGTACTTTTCGCGTCGTCCATTCCACAGTGACTGTCACATTTTGTGAGTTTGTGAGTCTTGCGTAATCGATGGGAACTGGGAGGAAGGAAGGAAGAAAGGAGAAAATGCTGTCAAATCCACGTTGCAGAGCTCAGCTGTTTAATCAACGAACAGTGAGTTACAAAAATGGTTTTTTTTTCTAGTGACTTGGTTTAGTAGTTAGTTGTATTGTGTATTGCCAGTTCAAATATGAGCTGGCTGCCCCAAATTAAACCTTTTCAGTAGGGTTTCGCAATTAAAAATCGGTTTTCGGAATATATACGAAAATTTTGGCCGCCTGACAGCAACCTGTAAATTTGGCGCTTTGAACGTGTTAATAAGTAAATGTTGTTCAAATTATATCGTGTTTGATATCATTTTCATCAGAAAAATCTCACCAACATGTTAAAAAAAAATTCCAGATGAAAAAAAGTAAAATTAAAGAAATTATATTTTTCTATTATGATTTGTCGAGCCGTGAAATCTCGTAAAGGAAACCGACTGGTGTAGCGTTACACGCTTGACTGACTGGGAGCGAGATAACATGGGCGCAGCAATGACGCAGACCTAGGCGTAGGACCATCTATACTGTCACTTGTGGAATCCAAACTTACTGACTCTCGTAGAGAATTTACTGTATACAGGATAATTTTGGACACATAAGTTTTCGCAGTTAGTTCAATAATTAAAACCATTACTTTGAAAGTGGCCTAGCTCCCATCCATTATTGATAATGATGAAGGTAATTTTACTTAATTAGTATTTAACAAGTTAACCTCAGTTTTTGGACAGTTGCTTTAGTTGAATAATCAGTACGTTTAATTAATGCAGTGAACCAAAATTCACGCAATACACACTTACAAGGGTAAAGAATTCTAACGGAGAAACAATAAATTGGTTAAAAATATGCTGGATGCGATTCTATAAGATATCAATGGATGAGAATGCAGAGTTTAAAATCCTGGATTTATTACTACGTCGGGGTAGACCAAGAAAGTTCGAAAATATTGTATTGACACCACTTTATAAAAATATAAGACGAATTACAACAGCGAAATATAAGGACATATTGGACTTACTACGATATATACCACCGGAGCACCATGACTTCTTCAAATCCCTCCCGCATACACAAAATGTAGATGAGCAGTAAATTGTTATGTAATTTTTGTAGTTAGAAAATTTCCTGAATTGCATAAATTGTGTTTTTGAAATGTTGTAAAGAAATATAAAATAAATTGAGTATTGTTTTTTCAATTTGAAGCATTTTAAATTATGTCGAATGGACTTGGGCTCTTTCAAATTTTATAACGAATCTGGTTGTTAACTTTGAAAGTAGCTTAACTCCATTTTTGGTAAGAAAACACATATTGTTCGCTTAATAATTGTTATTATTTTAATAGGAATTGTAAATTTAACTCTTTTAGATACACTTAAGCAGTATGACACATTGGTATCCTATACATATATTTTTAATTTTATTGAAACGCAAACTCTTAAATATCTCAATTTAAGTATAAATGAACTTAGGTCACTTTCAAAATAAACGGCTCAATTATTCTCTAAATTGCCAGAATTTATACTGCAAGTACATATGTCACTGTCATATTTTATGACAGTTTCATACATCGTTCCTCGCCGTCGAAGATCTGAAAGCTTTACAGCTATTAACTATTTATTATTGATTCATTATCATAAAAACTACTTGAAGAAAAAATT
The DNA here is from genome assembly GCF_001263275.1 of Habropoda laboriosa. NCBI lineage: Eukaryota > Metazoa > Arthropoda > Insecta > Hymenoptera > Apidae > Habropoda > Habropoda laboriosa. The sequence continues at coordinate 18,753 of NW_017100887.1, forward strand.
TCAATTTTTAAAAATATTTTCCTCGATCGTAAAAACATAATATGTATTGTGGGGTTTGTGGTATGAAAGAGTGAATGTGGGGAGAGATGGGGAAATGGAAAGAGTTGGTGTGAATGGCCTGGAAAGGAAGAACGAATGAAAGACGATCGTGCGTGGCGCATTTGTTAATGTTTAGACGTTTAGATGGTTAGTGTGTGAGTGTGTGTGTGTGGATGCGTGTGTTGGAGAAAAAGAAGAAGAGTGTGGTGTGTGTGTTTGACCAGCGAACGAGAAACATCGAACCGTAAATATTAAGAGAGCGAATTTACATTTTCTGCGACAAATAAAGGTAGTATTAGTGAACAGCACCGGGGAAAAGCACCGTAACAATAACCGTATCACACTGGTTTGGATCGACTAGCAGCATGTCATATAACAATATTTTATAACTTTTACATCTTTACCGACACTTGGTAGATTAATTATAGTTACATGTTTAACATAATGTCGTATAACATTTTTCTTTCTCTTTTACTAACAAGTTTTACAACTTTGCTATGTAACGTGTTATGTTATACAAAATATAGTGCAGACCAGTGACGGCTCGCATGAATTTGCAAGTGGTGGAGCTGTAGCAATAAAAGTAAAAAAGATCAAAATATAAATTATTATTAAATACTATCAAGCGGTATTGTATTACAAACAAGAAAATAACAGTTTTTAGATCAATATACTATATAAATTTAGTAGCGGCGATAATAAAACAGGAACTTTCTTTTTATACTGTAGGGGCTGCAGCCCTTATGGACGAGCTGCCACTGGTGTACACGCAGCTTTATATTCTGCATATTACCTGCTAGAATAACTGCACATTGCAAATTGTTTCGATTGTCGTAAGTAAGCATCTTTTACGCGTCAGATGCATATGCGTTTCTGAATATAATGACGAGCCTCGGCCACTGACATGCAGCAATCGTGCCGCACACACTGGACAGTTTTCTGTTAAAGCGTGCCGCAATTAAAGGGTTAATGGTTCGTATGCATGCGATCATGTGCAGCAGAGGCAAAGCGCAGTATGAGAAAGCGAGACAGATCATACGTCGTTTGTTTAGGATGAACTGCCTTTCTCATCAAATATGAATTCTGTAGATCGATCCCGGTTTTTTACAATTGACTATTGCGTTATGTAGTTGCAATTCTACCATCTTAGTAGTGCTGTAACATTGTTCCATTCTCAGTCAATAGCGTCGTACCAATTTACGTCGTTTAACACAAATTTACGTTTGACGGTAGTAGATGTATCTTATACTTCACCTGCGTTAATACTGTATTTTCTGTTTCAAAGGAAAACGTTGTCGATATTTTATTCCGTACTTTTTAAAGACTTCCTGTGCAACTAAATCAGTAGCTGTGATCAGGTGAAATTCTGCATCAAAAGGGAAATGTTGCGGTTTATACCATTATAGTGAAAGTACCTTAATGCAATTTATGAATGCGATTCGCAGCTTTGTTTTAAATGCACAAATTTCTGAAAACAAGTGTTGATTTTTGTAGTTTTCAATCATTTTTGTAGAATTAAAGTTAAGAAGATTAAATATTCGTTATTTTTAAATTACAATGTTGCTAATTTATTAGAAGGAATTAATAAATGCAGAGAATATTGAGGAAAACTTGTTAAAGATTTAGAACTGCATCAAAGTTACGATACGATAGAAAGTATGTATTCGTTATTTTTAAAGATACCGTGTTTTGCTACGAAATTGTTGTCAGTTTACAATGTAGAGAAACAGCGAAAATTAAATTAGCAAGACTTCGTTGTCTCCTACTCAATGGCTATTGACGTATTTTACCTCAACTTTCGGACCGAAAAAACTACAACAAATTGGCACGACTATAGAAAAAGTTCATATTTTATAGTTTGAAATAATTTTTGTACTTTTTGCAAGAATCAAAGTTAAAAAGATTAGATATTTGTTATTTTTAAATTAAAATGTTGCTAATTTATTCAAACTAATTAGTAAATGCCGAATATATTGTGAATAATATTTTTCGTCATCGAACGAAATATGTATTATATGACACGGTCATAGTGTTAAATATTTTAGAGCTACATATAATAAAATGGCTGGATAACTTTAATAACGTCAGGTTAATAACATTTTGCATTAATAAATGGAAGGTTTTAAAAGGGTTGCGTGTTACTTACTACAAACATAAGATGATTTCAAAGCATTAAGTTTTACTTATTCTAGTTTAATTATTTGGACGTTTATGCAGATATTTAAAGTATTTTAGACTATTCTTCAAAATTTAATTATATCAAATGTTTTATACAGTTATGCACGTACAAGTAAACTTAATTCCTGCCGTTCGCTACCAGAGGGTGTCACCTACAACTTTGGCGAGTTCTGACGGTGAAATCGTATGTCTTCTGTTATTTAGACATTACTGAATGTAATTCAGTCCTCACAGGTTAGATTTTTCAACGCCAAAGAGATTTTCCAAACGATTGAAGATGAACTGCGATAAGCTGTTTTTCCGACATGTGCTTCTTCACTATTTCCACCTGAAGAAAACGCAGCTGAAACTGCGAAACTGCTTATTATCCGAAGTGTATGGTGATGAAACTCCATCAGAAAGAACATGTAGAGTTTGGTTTGAAGGCTTTCGAAACGGTGATTTTGACATGAGAGACAAAGAACGCCCTGGACAGCCGAAAAAATTTGAAGACGTTGAGCTGCAAGAATTGCTCGATGAGAATCCAGCTCAAACTCTTTTATGCCGATTGAGTGACGAGTTAATGCAAAAAAGACCATCTGTAGCAAACAATCGACGCAAAGTCATTCTTTTGCATGATAACGTTCGACCGCATGTTGCCAAAAGCGTGAAGCGGACACTTCTAGAGCTTAAATGGGAAGTCCTCCCGCATCCAACCTACTCTCCAGACTTGGCACCAACGGATTACCATCTCTTCCGGTCGATGCAACACGCACTTCTCCAATTACGAAGAAGTCCAAAAATGGGTGGATGAATGGATCGCCTCGAAAGACATCGCGTTCTACCGTCGTGGGGCTGCCCTGTTGCCGGAAAGATGAAATAAGTTGCCTCCCTTTTGAAATAAATTAATTTCGGAGACGAAGAAACGGCAGGAATTAAGTTTACCTCCTATTATTTATTAGAAAAGATTTTCTGTATTTTGCAATTATAGTCCAAAATAGTAGTTTGATAATACATCTTCGCAAAACTATTATATTTAAAATGAGAAAATCACATGTTCCGTCGCGCAGGTACGGGGCGCGTGGGGTCTTCGTTGACCGGGTTTATGGCACGCTCGCACGAGAAGGTTATTTTTGAGAACAAGGCGAGTGGGGTCTTCGTTGACCGGGTTTATGGCACGCTCGCACTAGAAGGTTATTTTTGAGAACAAAGACGCTTCGTAGCTCCATGAAAAAATAAGTAATTTCTTACAGAACAATGCCTTTAGAATTTCGACTTTTCCGCGTCCTCAATAACCGAAGACGTGTCATAAACCAGGTATTACTGAAGGGTCAATCCACACGCGCGTATAACGGCACTTTCGGCCGAGGGTTGACCTGGCGGGAATTTCCGACGCGTCACCGAAGGACAGCGAAGATTCCACGCACCCGCAGGTAGGGCCCCACTTCTTCCAAGGAAAAGCGCGCTAAGGGCGCAATGGAAAGGTGGGTGACACTCAAGGGGCACGTTGATTGGTAATTTGTACTTTCGTGAAAACCCAATCAGCGTGCCTTCTTGCACTTGGCGGAGTCACTTCGGACTCCACAAAAAATTGGCGATCGAGCAGTATTCGCAAAGATTCTCTCGAACGACACATATGTACATCTCCAGCTGTTCGAAGAGACACATCAGAGCCTGTCATTAGAGTCAATCGAAATCGAGGCTTCACCATTTGCGCTCGACCACGTTCTACTACGTTCGAGTAGAATAGATATCCAATCAGTTATCCAAGATTAATTTGGCGGGTAACAGTCGCGAACGCGAGTTTTTGAACATCACAAAAGAGCGCGACGCGACATCACATATGCACACCGCAGACACAAAATCAATATTCACAGGTTTTAGTTGATAATATATGCACATATATAATAAATAACTTATTATTGATGTAATTAGTTGTTATAATATCAAGTGGCTGTAGAAAGTTAATTTCATGAAGCTTGTTGTAATTAAATTTCAATTCTACTATGAATATTTACATGTGAACATAAATTCTGTATAATGAAATATATGAAGGAAACTCGTCAGAAATGTTCTGTTTTAAGTAGAATTATTCATAGCAATTGTAATCGTAGATGCGTTGATATTTCCACGATATTTTAAGGCGTCAGTATTGCGAAACGAATAAAAACTTATATTAAAGTAGAGACAGAATTCTTAATGTTATAGCGGTGATAAAGTGGTATAAGTTTAACTTTCTTAGTGGTACATCAATCGAAGATGGGGGTAATAAAAAAATACGAGCATATGCTTTCAACATCATTCTTTGCCACTTTATTGCGTATGTCGCATTCGCCTTTCACGTAAGAATCATAAAACAAAGCACCGCAAATGAGAAAACTTGGAACTTTTCGATGTTCAATAAATTTTACTTTACAAGTACTTACTTCAGTTCTTCATTCCCGAGACGTTGGTGGTATTCGACAAAATTTCATTCTTTTAGAAATTTAAACAGCTTTGACGTACTTTTATAAGTTACGAAAATAAGTACCTACTTATGTAACGTTCTTTACATTGTTTTGATACGAAACTATTTCTATAAAATGGTCACATAATTCGTCAGTACATTCCTTTTAATACGTTTACCATTACTCCTTTTGTAAAGTTACAGAGGACATAAATATTTGTTTCTTATTTCTTCTCTGTTTAAATAGAAATACACAATACTGATAAGGAATAACTTTAAATGACTTGATAAACCCAATTTCTGTATAACATCATTTTTATGTCAAGCAGACCGATGGTAGAATAACACGTAGCTGCATTCCTTTTAGTGCTGAACTGTACATTATTTAATATTTAACATTAGATATTCATTATTCTGCAGTAACTGTTTAAATGTTCCACTATGGTGTTAGGAATACTTCTTAAAATTTTTTTTTAGATTTTTTAAAAGTCTAGTAGAAAAGTACTTAATAACACTGGTTTAAGTTTGTTCATTTTCTTTTTGTCTATTTTGTTTCGACGAAGGGTTATAGAGTGCAAATTCAGATACAGTGATTAAATGTTAGTACTATACAGGGTGTTACCTGTAACGCGACGCACGATTTTTCACCCACTTGCAGCCATCTGACAGAAAAAGGTTTAAAACAAGAGTTGCAGGGTATGGGGTGTACAATAAATATCAGTAAAAAAAATTTCGAAAACAGTTTGTTTTCATGGCGAAATCAAGGTCACTTTGGGTTTTACAAATTTTCTTTTTACCATTTTTTTATGGACATCGAGACGAATTCAAAACACATATTACATGATATTTTTACCATGCCGTAGGCTTTAATATAATACTTGGTACAATGCAAGAGCGGTACACAAGGTTCGCCGATGCCAAAGCTGAATCGGAATCGTCTTAATCGTTAGCGCGTTTGAAGGCAACTAACTTCCCCAAAAACCATTCGGTTTTACCCCCGGTACCGATACCACCCTTGCTGGCCAGTATTGCGAGGAGGACTTCCGCGGGGAAGAAGACGGAGCGTTTACGTTACTCGCGGTCGCGGTGGATCGCGCGAACGAGTAAGTCAGCTGACGAGCGCGGTTTGCCGTTCGAGGCGATGTGCTCGAACAGTAGTAGTTCCTCCGTTTTTATTTTTGCACTTATAATTATGAGTGCATATTTTTATTCGTACAATATGACTGCAGAGCCCAATTTTGCCCAATTCCACATCTGCATAAAGTTCATAATTTTTAAAATTAATTCTTTGTAAAATTAAAACTGCGTAGAAACCAATATAAAATAAAAAGCTGTAGAAAGTAATGTAAGAAATGCGAGATTCCGGCGGCAAAGTGGTGGCCTGGAATTTGTCACCCAGGAAGAGAAAGCGCGCGGGTACCTGAGGGTCCCATAAACTAAGCCCTTTCCCCGGAAAGTCGAACTAGGGGGCTCCAACGGTTTTTCGGAGCAACGCGGGATACGACGCGGAAAGGACATTCTGGAAATAGCCGTCGAGCGAGACGGACGCCGGAAACCTTAAGAATCGCTTAGGAATACAGAATAAGTTATTTTTGGGATACTGCACTATCCTGACTTTAATTCTTTGTTTTCGAGTGGTGCTTACAGTAATATACATTATGTTGGATTATTTCTAACAACACCCTATGGAAATAATCAAGTGAGGACAAAAATGTCTCCGCGTTATTTTAAACAAAGGCACTAGGACTTCCACCAGATGCATCTGGTGTCCGTCTTCCAGTCACGCACTGCACAATGCGATACCATAATGTAAACAGTTTCTAGATATAAGGGGACTCCAACTTTCTTTTTGAGTGCCCAGAAACAGTCCTTTAGAAGATCCAATAGCGTAAAGACGTTTCCTCTGAGTCCGTAAATAAATAGCAAATTACAAAGTTAAAAGACTAATTTTTTCCATAACCCATTTCCAATACGTTACATTGTAGTTTTGTTTAACATATAATTCAAATACCAGTGTAATCAATATAAACTTACATCAATTTTATAGAAACAAAAATTAATAGCGTATACAAAGTAACATTTGCATTTTCTCTCAAAACTTTCTAGAAATTACAGTTACTATTGTTGTTTTTAATTTAATACTTTAATAAATTAAATAAATAATAAATATTTTAACATCTTCCAGTTTCAAAATTGTTGTGTAGTATTGTGAAGAATATTTCGCCCCAAAAAAGTAGGTGACAGTAGATGGTATTTCTGTCACAAGTGTAAGAAATAAAAAGACACCACTAATGTCTACTCACCTAATGACGTTTTATTTCCAGTATACTGCAATTTTAATTATTTTCTTTTTTCTCCACTTTCCTTTTTCCATTTTACGTCTTTGACCCAACATAACAATACATGTATGCAAATTGTGCTGGCTTAATTGCAACTAATTAACATGCATGGAACATCCGGGTGATAATGATTATATCGTGATCGCGCGTGGTATGATTTGAACCGGAGAAACATATCTGCATTCCACACAATTTTTAATCTTCTCACATGACTCCGTCAGGAAAAAAGATTAGGAAAGATTGCTACGTAATTATGTAATTAAGCAGTTAATTAGAACGCAGGAATATTATATAATATTGTAATTACCAAAGATACTTATTTGCACGTTAGTGGTTTTAATTTAATTTTAGGGAAACACATGCGTACAATATTAACGAACTCACTATTAGTAAAAAAACATTTTTTCTACATAATTTGATATTTTCTTACTGCAACTTCTAAAATCATTCAAACTTTGGTGAAATAAAGTATCATACTTCTAATAATAACTTTTTCATTGCTGTAAATTACAGTCTGTAATATGCTACTGTGTTTAACATTTGATTACCTACAAAAATAATGGAAGGTTGTTTTAACGAATCTCTTTTACTCGTAATTATAATTATTTGTAAAATAGAATAAATGAATGTAAAATATTGTAGAAATATAAATGAAGGGTTTCGTAAATGCCAAATTTTCAGAAACTGAGGTAACATTACCACAACGTTGTAAGTACCATTGTACATAATTGCTGTTGATATTTAAGCGATCCTAGGAGAAACGTTGCAAGAAGAAAAAGAATGAAGAAAATGAAAATTGTTATTTTAACGTAACGAGATGTGTAGCGTCCCAAAACGCCGTAGCTCTTCGATGCTTGGAAACGCTGACTCGCGGCAGGGCGAGTCTTATTTATAGTAAAGAAATCAACACGTTTTCAATATAATGTGTTTCTATGCGTGTTCTCAGTAAAATGCGTGTCTAGGCGTGTTCTCGGTAGAAAAATGCGCCTCGAGCGTGAAAACCTCCGTGCTTTGTAGCACGGAGCCGTCCACGCCCGACGTGGCGGTGGTAAGTGCGACGCGATACGGAAGACGTCGAGCGATTATCGCTTTTGGCGGCCCATGCGACACAGGACCCAACGCGAGTCCCCTCAAGCGAAGAAACACTCGAGCCCTCTCTCCTCGGCAACCGCGTCCCGCTGCGGTTCCTCGCGGATCCCCTTGTCGAGGGCCTCATCGCGACATTGTACCACGGTTCCGCTGATGCCATGCGGCTCGGCTACGCACTCGTCCTGCCGAACACTATGAAAGCGCTGATAAATAAACATTTTCGTAAAACGAAGGATTACTCGATTTTATATTTCCTAAAGAAACACTCGAGCCCTCTCTCCTCGGCAACCGCGGTCCCGCTGCGGTTCCTCGCGGATCCCCTTGTCGAGGGCCTCATCGCGATATTGTACCACGGTTCCGCTGATGCCATGCGGCTCGGCTACGCACTCGTCCTGCCAGTCCTGCGTCGCGGTGCTCGAGACCGAACAAAATGGAAAGAACGAATGAACTGAATTTGGAAATGCAAGTGCATTTTACCCAAGACCTTCTGCTGGATCTGTGCTTCATTATTAGATGCTAGGTGCTTCTTAATCCTTCTAGTGACGACTTTAGGAGGTACTACAAATGAAATAAATGTGTATGTTGAATATACTATGTGAAAATCTTAATACGTAGAATATTAATAGTTTATAAGTATACTGCAACTTAGTCTGTTGCGTCCGATAACATTGACATTTATCGCGTTTATGCGTTACAATGATGTTAATCACTTCAGGTATCGTGAAACGTTTATCTGTCCCTAATTACGTGACAGTTTTAGCGATGCCTAGTGTCAGAGCTTAAAGTGGCCATCAAATAGACTGAATTGTAAAAGAGCAGGGAAGAAAGGGAAGAGGCGATAGAAGAAAACCGAGACAGAGATAAAAGGAGTGAGAGCTAGACGCTTTTGACTTCGTGTGAACTCGTGACGTTACACTTCCGCATAGCTCACAAGTGCTTTTTCCCCCCGAGCCGACATCTCTCCCTTTCGCGCGAGAATAGGGGATAAAAAAACGATGCTCATGGCTACACATACACATGCATAGGTATAATGGGTCAAAAAAGTTTTTATACGCCTTATGCGTACTGCATTGCTGCTCTAAGTTATGAGCGAGCAGCTAAGCAGCACGTCTTTAATTAAAAAGTACGAATGACATCAAACGATTTAGGATGATTTATTTTACTTTCCATGTAAACAATTTAAGATAAATCGTTTAATTTTTATTGAATTCTCTAGAAAATCTTACTAGTAAAACTTCTCTTAAAAAATATAAAAAATGTAAGAAAAAAGGACGATCAGAAGCACCACTGGAACAGCAAAAACGGTATGACATGTGTACAGCGGTAGCCATATACAGGGTGCTTGGCAACTATTGGTGGAAATTTTAAGGGGTGATTCTACGAGTCAAAATAAGATGTAAATGAAAAATAATAAAACTGCGTGCGAAGTTGAATTTTGTTAGTTGACATTTAAAAATATCCTTGTGGCCGGGAAAAACTTCACAGCAAGGAATATAGGACACGTCAAGACACGGGGATTACAGTAATCCTCAAAACCAATGATACATAACCGGCAGTTTACAATATTATAGTTTTACGAACGAAAGATGTATCTTAAATTAAATAAAGTTTCGCAAACTAAAATTAAAAATACGTTTAATAAAATTATGAAATTACATGTTATTCCCAAAATTTGTTAACTGTGAATACTAATTATAAAGATGCATGCATTATAAGGATTCTATTATTATCACAAATTTTTAAATTTTAGTATTTTCTTTCACTATTGAAATATGTCCACTTTAAAGTTGTTTATCATTAGAAGAAAATTAGATATTAGAAAATTATAAATCATGTGGTACCCGGTGGAACGATACATATCAGCTTTTTACCAAATTTTATTGTGGAGTAAGCGTTTTTAACGTTGTTTGTTTAGATATCTGCATCTGATTGGATAAATGATTTATCTCTAAAACATACAACGTATGAGAATAGTGTGCAATGATTTTTTTGATTCATGGTATACATATGCAGCAGCATTCGGCGTGGTGTTGTCATGGTAACAACACTGGTTTACGCGTGGTACAGGCCGCAAAAGCAAAGGCGTGACTAATAGGGAGAAGAATAGACAATGATGATGCTTCAGTCTCTGGATGAGACTCTCAACTGCACCGAACTGAGATTGTTCGTGCCTGTAACACCATCCGCTTGCACGCTTTGGGATTCACCCAGGTTTCACCCTTCCATCTCATATTTTTACCTTTTCCTTCCTGCACATTACTTTGTGATTCGTAGGAAGTCGAATATCAGGTATCACGTGTCGTCAAATTGTAGGATTACATGATCGTTGAAAAGTTGAAAAATAGGAAGAAGAAATGTATGAAGTTAAATCTCGTGGAAACGAAATTTAGATACTCCCTTAGTGTCGCGTCGCGTTCTCCTTTGATTATTCTACGACTGTTACCCGCCAACTTAATCTTAGGTAACCAATTCGAAAATTTGTCTTGCTCGGAACGTTAGCAAATTTAGAGTGCGTCACGAAAATGATTGACGACTTGTTTTAAACTCGAGTATTCGATCGCGACTCCTCCTTGTATCTCGTTGAATGGCTGGAGAATGTGTTGCTCACACGAGAGAATCCTTGCGAATGTGTTTCTCGATCCCCGAATTTTTCTGGAGTCCGCCGTGACTCCCCCGCCAAGTGCAAGAAGGCACGCTGGTTGGTTTTTTCACGTATGCACAAATTACCAATTAACGTGCCCCTTGAGTGTCACCCTTCCATTGCGCCCTTAGCGCGCTTTTCCTTGGAAGGAGTGGGGTCCTACCTGCGGGTGCGTGGAATCTTCGCTGTCCTTCGGTGACGCGTCGGAAATTCCCGCCAGGTCAACCCTCGGCCGAGAGTGCCGTTATACGCGTGTGTGGATTGACCCTTCAGTAATACCTGGTTTATGACACGTCTTCGGTTATTGAGGACGCGGAAAAGTCGAAATTCTAAAGGCATTGTTCTGTAAGAAATTACTTATTTTTTTACTTATTTATTACTTTGTTCTCAAAAATAACCTCGTGCGAGCGTGCCATAAATCCAGTCAACGAAGACCCCATGCGTTCCGTACCTGCGCGACGGAACACTTAGGAATAATTATCACGTCGTTTAGAGTCTTAAAATTTTTAATTTACACTTATACCTATTAATATTTATTTAGTGACAATCGTCCTTTTGCAATGTGTGTTCTAAATATATAAGTTTTATGGAGGTTTTTACAAGTGATGCTTGAAGTCGATTATAAGAAGCGTAATTGTGAACGCTTTAGATTACCATTTTAATTAAAATTAAATCGATAGGCGCCATGCTTCGTTTAAGTAAATAATTGTATGGAAGATTTGAAATATTTTCCAATAAGATTATAGGAATAAAACTGTAGTATATACTTAAATCGATTAAAAAAAAAGCTACCTTACTTTTCATACAGTGAATGAAATCATTAGTTGCACTGTTCGCAGAAAAAAAAAATATGGGGGGGCATAGTCTTATATGTGGGTGAATAACACGTGAAAGTAAGTTTAATAGCAATATATTTTATAACAATAATTACACAATAACGATAAAGACACGTAAATAGGAATAATGATAAGCTGATCAATGGTCTCTTATTCTTTCCCGCAAATAACCTCACGCACTCTTTTGATATCATTAACAACGCGGTTCTACTGTTTTACTCACTCTTTCACTCTATGACCCGCTGGTTTCCCCAATCTCTAGACGATTCGAGTATTACCCATATATCATGTCTATCCTAGATCCTTCACACAAATTCAAAAACAAACACACGACATTCACGCCATCACTCACAATATATTATTAAAACCAAATCCACATTATAAGTATTATTGAGTATAATGCTTCTTAAAAGAGTAATGAAAGTAAGCTCAGCTTGATTGTTTGAGGAAATACAGGACAATGTACATACTATACAAACTATACTCGGCAACAAAATTAAAGCATAACAATTTTTCCCCGAAAAATTACAGATCTATAAACTGTAACATCTTCGTGAAGAAACATTGTTTAATAATCAGCCTGGGGACATTTTGAAGGGCGAGGCGTCTACTTTTACTTCGTTCATTTTTCCATTAGAAAGCTGGGTGGAAAAGTGAAGATAGTTCGCAGGCATTAGAGTAACCTAGAATACATTACGGAGAGGTTGGCACGGTCGGCTTACACCTCGTGTGTGTGTTTGTAGTGTGCTTTTAGTGTGTTTAGAAACAACATATTATCCCCTCGTGTCCACGTCACTTCTTGACATCGTTCTTGCATATTGATGAATGCGTTACCTCTTGGGGTATATCGTTCCAAAACCGTCAAAGTGTATCTCTCAATGCATTCAATATCACAGGGGTTCTTTCCAAACATCGCAATCGTACAAGTCCGACCATGCAACCGCCTCGTGATGCTCCTTGGGTTATTCTAATGCTGGTGGCACACTTTCCATTGAAAGTATTGCACAATAAAACGGCGACAAAAAGTCGTACATCAACTTGTATGATGTCGTTGCAAAGGGGTGGCTTCAATCTTCAAATCTGTGGTGATTTGAGTCGCGAAAAGAATTGTTAAACTCCGTGTAGTTATTTGAATTTCTAAAATTTTCTAGAAAAGTTGCTTCCAAGTGAAAAAGCATTTTCGTGGAAAATCAACGTAGTGAGGTGAAAGTGGAGGCTTCATCTTTCAAAATGACCTTAGGTGGATTATTGTACGATTTTTCTTCACAAAGTTAAAACAGTTTAATTTCATGTTAAGAGACAGAAGTGAAAAGAGAAAAAGTGATACTAAGAAAAGGATAGAATTTTCAAAGAAGATGAATCATTTGAGGAAGATGGGAAAGACAGAACACAAAACTGATCTTTACTGTTATAATTAGGGTGGAAATGGACGTGTAGCGAACGACTGTCATAGTGAGGAATTTGAGAAAAAACGTTTAAAATGTCTTAAGTTTGGTCATGTGGCAAATTTTTGGCAAATTATAAGAAAAAAGAGTTCTGTTCCATGTATAAACAAGGAAAGAAAAAAGGATTTTTACATTCTCTAATAAAGATTGATACTCCTATTCATAAGTACAGTACAATATTAGGACATTTACTGAATGTGAAACATACTAAAATGTAGTCAATTCTACTGAAAAATCTATTAAAATCTATTGAACTCTGCTGAAATCTACCATCAATCTACTAATATCTACCGAAATCTGCAAAATTCTATTAAAATATCTCTATGAGCTACAAACGGTTAAAAATTATGATAATCGCACAATTTCACGACTTTCAGCTTATAACTGTAATAAATCTGAAGATTCTTTCATCTTTCAATGCCTGTCGCAAATCTGCAAAATATGTTTTAAATTTTTATTACAAGTTCAGATAAACAAGTTGTAAATGACCTTTGCAATTTTCTTCGCGATTCCCACAAATTGCAATTTTTTTAAATTTTTCTGCACACGTCATCTAGTATACTAATTCTTCTAACTTCTAAAACAAAATTCAAGTTGTTTGGTCAAATTTCAAAAAAGTTATAATTGTCTAAATAGTGTCCGAATATTAGTGAGAGTCACTGTAATATTGTTGCTATCATTGGCAGCTTTTCCAAACTTGTGTAGCTGTATCCTATGAAATCAACGACAACTCGCGAAGTTTTAAATAGATTAGAATTGCAAAGATGTATTTTTGAAAATCCACGACGAATATTATCGGTTCGAGCAACAGCATTTACTTCTCCAGAATTTACTGATAATTGCACTGAACAAAATATTGAACATTTAATCATAACTACAGGTTTTCCGCGAATTAATGGACAAGCAGAAGCAGTAGTAGATCACGCCAATCCCCTAAATTTTATTGTTAGAGCTAGCGGTTGATCTTTCGATCGTTCAAGCTTTGCCGGTTTTTGCACGTGTGTGCCGACTAATGTTCTAAGGCTTCGAAGGACCAGTTTCTTGATTGAAACACTAAGTTTTTAGTTTATGTTCTATTTTCTACAACTAATTCAAGATATAAATTCTATTGCGAAGTGAGAGGCGTTTCACTTGCGAGTGGCCAAGTGTTTCTCCCGCGAGTCGCCAAATGTTCCTGCTGGAGTCTCTGCGGTTTCCCTCGAAGAAGACTCCTATTTTCCTAAAAACACCCTGATTGGTGATTTTTCCTTTTCTAAATCACCAATCAGTTTACTCCGGTGCATCGCAACCTCCCTCCATTTCGCCCTTAGCGCGTTATCTTAGGGTGGGGTAGACAACGACCGGAGAAAGTGTTCGGTGGATGGATGCGTGGGAATCCTGTGGAATCTCCGCTTTTCTAGGCTTTGTTAAAGTCAAGTGACCCATCGACGTTGGCAAAAGTCGTGGGCCACTTTTCTATTTTCCGTTCGGAGACTCCAGGATTTATGGCAGGGTCTGGTCCTAGGGACTAAGTGTCGCAGGCAACGCAATAAACACTTGTGGTGTTTTGAGAAAACGATATTTGCCTGCGACGACGACCACTTGACTCGCTGCCATAAATCCGGCTACAGGACACGCCTTAACATTTATATTGTACAAAATTCAGTCTTTAGCTATTTTCGCTGTATGCTTGAGATTATTATCATGTCAAGAATAAATATTTTTAATAATCACGATTTTTTGGCGCTTCATTTAAAATTTTTGCAAAATATATTATATTGTTTCTATATATTCTTGGTACTCTGCACCATTTGTTGCCATGCAGTCTCACGCCGTAATGGAACCACCCCACAATGTTACATAGTTCGACGAAAGTTTCGAACTTCGATATTTGTATTTACTTTCCTGCAAACAAGTTTGCGTATATCTGAGACAAGACTATTAAGTTTGAATATATTCGAGAATATTACTTTGCTTCAAGATGAGTTGTCTTTATTAATAATTTCCTTAGTAAAATGTAATATCTTCTTATTAATTTTGCTATTTCAAGGTTTCTTTTTAGAAACTCTAACATTTTAATCATTTTCCTGTAACATTCTGATCGTTTATATTCGACTGTGATAATCCATTGTTGGCATTACTTTCTTACATCAGTTTCTATGTATTCGAAGTTTTTTGTAATTTCTGTGAAATATATGTCTGTAGGACCTTATGACTTCTTTGTATATTTTCAGACTTGTTTCAAAAGACCAATATAACCCTTTGGTATAGTACACATATTATACTCGTTGCAATTTTGCGTGACGTGTGTTCTAATATTTTCAGGAGTTACTGTATTTACATATTATGGGGTAAAATATTCATTAGAATAAGTGAAAGAATTTTCCACTAAATTGAATTCACTCTCGACGAATTCTATCAGTCATTATTTTATTATAATTAATAACGTGACTTCCACTTAGTTTCCATAGCATTCGTGCGATATAGATAAAGTGAAAAATGGGTGGTCAGATGATATTGATATATCTTCGCCATTTATCTATTTGTTCATTTATTCGATCATGTTAAAGGTAAATGATTTTCAACGTGAAAGTTCAACGACACCTTTAAAAAGGGTTTCAATATTACTATATCTTTATCACCATCGCTATTATAGAATAACTTTAATGTTAATGGTTATTATAGAATAACCTAACCTTATTGTTACAATTGGTAACCCCGATGTGATCACGAGAGGAAAGAACCAGTAGCGAAAATTATCACAGACTAAGATACTTTTTGAATTTTCAACAAGTTCACTTTGTCGACGTGGCCAGGAATTCGGAGACATCCATCCAAATCGTGATGGCCAAAGTAAGCCGCGTTAGAATTATGGTCCCACCATTTTGACTAGAGAAACCATCACTATTGTTCTGTCAGCGGAGAGGACAATTCGCTCTGCATAGTATTACATCTGACACCATCAAATTTTTCTAGAGAATAGCACAGTTGAACAACAAATATGCCCAGGAGGCAGAAGTTCTTACTAACCCTTCAGATGCCGGCAAATAAGAGCGATTCAAGACAGAGCTGATGCGGCGATTTTCAATGTCAAAATCAACGAACCCGACTGCTCGTAGACGAATAAGAAATGGGAGACAGGACACCGTTCCAATTCCTCCGGCATCTCCACAATGGTGCAAGTAACACTATGCCAGATGAGTTTTTAACAACTTTATGGTTTAACAGGTTACTAATAGACATGCAAACTATTAGGTCGTTCGGAAAGTTCTGTGGGATTTCGTTGTCTGAATTTAAATAATCACAATTCCGCCAGAAGTTAACATATTTATTCAAAATAAGAACCATTACAATTGATACACCTTTGCCAACGTTTCATCAGTTTATTTATGCCATCTACAAAACGTAGGCAAGACAAACGCAAGACAAATAAGTGGGTTCTGCACGAACTGTCCAATAATCTTCGTGCCTACATTTGCTCTTCCCATATCCTGCGAAATATTAAAGACCCTTTTCTTGACAGAATTGTTACCTTTGATGAAAAGTGGATACTTTATAATAGAGGTTGGACTTTAACGAACTACCTTCCAAAACATAAAGCTTATCCAAAAAAGATAATGCTATCTGTTTGGTGATCTATTGATGGAATTATTCAGCATAATTTTTAAAAAAAGGGAGAGATTGTAACAAATAAGTACTGCAATGAACTTAGTGAAATGCATCAGAAGCTTTCCGTTATCCGTCCAACATTAGTCAACAGAAAGGGTTCGATTGTTTTGCATGATAACGCCTGATCCGTATCATTAATTATAATGCAAAAGTTAAACGACTTGGGATATGAGTCTACAATATCTACCTTATTCTCCGGACCTTTCGCCAACAGATTATCATCGGTTCAAACAGTTTGACCATTTTATCAAGGAGAAAGCAATTCGAAATGAACGCGATGTGCAACAGACCATAGTAGACTTTGTTAATTCCACACCTCGTAGTTTCTTTGTGCATTGCATAAATAAATTAATGAAACGTTGGCAAAGGTGTATCGATTGTAATGGTCTTATTCTGGCTGAATATGTTCATTTTTAGCGGAGTTATGATTATTTCAATTCAGACGAAATTTGACAGAACTTTCCGAACGACCAAATATTTGGGTGACGGAAACGGATACATCGCTGGATAGGATGGCCGAGATTGCAGGCAAAGGAAAGGAAGCACACCTACGTGGACACAGTGCCGCATTAGGAACGGATCCTCACTTCGATGTTTTGTGCCACTGAATGGCACAGCCGACAGGATAAATCGTCGAGTTAACAAAAGGTTTTCAGGTAACCGGAATCGCCAACGAGATTGTCAATAAAACCTGACACGCAGAATAAGCAGAAGTTGGAAGTAGTCGAAATTAACAGCCAATACCGGAATATACTGGTGCTGTTGGCGTTTCAGAGATCTACATGCTGCATAATTCCCAGCATGTGCAACGAAGGTCCAGGGCCAAAAGCACTCTACTTTCCACCTTTCTTTTCCGCCTGACTCATGAAATCCTATGTTATTTCTTCATACCTACAGTAACAAGGGACATGATTCAGATGTTCATAATGAGTGAGATATTCTGTATATACCGTAATTACTAACTTCTTAAATGATATGCATTTAGATGATTCTGCGTGTTAAGGCCCGTGGTTGTGGCGATAAACTTTCGAGCCTTGTAGATGTTTGCACGATGTTGTGCCGTCTAGATACTGGTTCGAAGGACCACGACCGTGAGAGGGATTTTTGTTGGGACACGCTGATTGGTTAATGGTTAACGATTGCATTTGCCAATCAGCGTGTCTAATATCGTCTTTACCGCCCTTCCAGTGCGCCCTTAGCGCGCTGTCACCTTGGAAGGGTGGGAGACGGTCGCGAGGGGTGGGCGGAAAGTCCCAAAAATCTGGAATTTCCTCCGGGTGACTAATCGGCAAGCGGACTGTTACATACAGATGTGCCGTTCGGAAATTCGTGGTTTATGGTATGTTCGTAGGCTATTGAAAATCTAGCAAAGCAATTCTAGTGACCCTTGCAAGATGTAATTAGACCCGTGCAAGCAATAAACGAAAATCCTGAACTCAAAAATCCCGGTCGATCGTGCCATAAACCGTTTCTACAGAAAACCTAACACTGCGTCATTATGTATATTCTATTTGAAATCTAACTTCTAAGATCATTAATTTTGTAATATCGTTTTTCATAACTCATAACTCTGGTTTAATTTATAAATTATGCACCAAAGGGTTCCCATCTCATTTAATCCGAATGATAGCGAACATGATCACAGACAGGAAATTTAAAGTTATATTAGGACTACATAGACGTCTCCGAATCTCCGTTTACTACAGAAAATAGCTCACAACAAGCAGCCATAAATTCATCGTTGCTGTTCAGTTGGTTTTTCTTAGACATATTAACACTTTTTGATATCAACGGCGAGAACAGCTGTAAGGCGTTAGCATTTGCGGACAACCTAATTACATGCAATGGTCATCGTAAAGTCATTGTAGTGCTAGAAAAATTACAATCTGTTTTCAACCAAATCCAAAATTATTGCGAAACATGGTAACTCAAAGTAAACACAAACAAATGTGAAACTATATTGTTTAAAAGTAAAAGTTAAAAAGTTAAGCAGAGACACGAGAAGAAATTGGAAAAAATTCACACTCACCGACCCGCGAAATCACGTAATCGAAGTTAATCACGGAAAAGCAGTTAATAGCTAGGCGTGATATTTACCAAAAACTACAAATTTAACAAAAATGCCTAGCTATTGATCTTACGAACCACCGCTTCGTGGAAAATATTGCTGAAGATATTCCATTTTACAATGATAAACAAACAAGTCAAAATCGCCTTATACAAAATCTGCGTAAGACCGTTACTAACGTTCGCCTGTTCCATCTGGTAGGTAATACGTAAACCCATACACAATGGAGAAATTCCGAATCTTTCACAATGGAAAATGGAGAAATTCTGAATCTTGAAGAGAAAAGTACTGAGCCGCCTGCTGCCTATGCAAGCAAATTGGATCTCACGGTTACGCAAGATGGTACAGAAACAAGAAAGTAGACATACACATGGTGAAGCTAATAAGAAGTCGCTTGGTAAAATCGATCAACAACAAATACAATAGCCGACCCACTTTGACAAATATCTCGACAAATGCATAAAGAAAAGATACATTCTATCTGAAGCATTCGTGTACTTGAACAAACATGACTACATCCAAAACAACGAAAACATACTAATTACCTATCGTATCCGAAAGAAAAGACGCGAAATAGCAATAGCCTAAAAACCCAGCCGACTATCAATTTACAGGTAACGTAAAGTAATTGAGCATAATTCTTCCAATCAGGCACACCAGCAGCGAAGAACGCACTAATCTCTAAACAACCTATCTAATTCAACTTGAATCCAAACCATTCTATTTAGTAAAAAATTAAATCAAAAGCAGCGATCTTCGTTGAATATTTAAATTTCGCTCATATTATTTAGTATTATTTACACGTGTTCTCTTTTATTTCATAATTAGTGTAGTGTAGTATATTTCATACACTAATTAGATGAAGTTAATCCGAACATCCTGTAAAATCACGCATCGAGAAGTTGCAAAACTTCACTAATAAGACTGTAATAAAAAATAAAAACACTCTAATTTTTTAAATGACCATGACATCTTTGAAACGCCTCCACTTTCGGAGAAGACGCATGTACCACGTGATGCATAACTTGAAACTATTTAATTTTTTCTAATGAAATTTCGTTCTATCTTCTACCATTTCAACGCTATGGCTTGGCCCAGTTGCGTAGGATACCCTGCATAATATACGATTCATGTCGTATCAGCGCAGGAACAGGTTCAAAATAAATACACCATTCAACAACACTGTGCCTTTTTCTCTTTATTTGCACACGCCACTTCATTTGTTCCTAATTAGTTAGCTTCCACCGTATACACCACACATCGCTTAATCACCAGCGTATCTTTGCTCTCTCCACTCGTTCGTTCGCCCAGACACACTTTCTCGCCGGATATTTGCGAATTTTTCGCTCCACGATCACACGTGTTAATTGTACATTTTCCGTTATTTGTTCTTGTGTTAAAAAAGTTGAGATCTTCAGCTCAAATTTTTCACTCAGTCAAAGTATAATAAACAGTTACATTCAATATGAGTATTTTACAGAGTGTAACCACAACGTATAAAGTATGCGTGGAACTTCACAAAATAATTTCTAAACATTATATGCTTAGAAAGAAGAGACAAGAATAGAGGAGTGGTATTATATTGGTCGTGAAAGAAACCTCGATGTCTGCATAGGAAGATAACATTGTGACGCTCCTAGGATAGAAAGGAAGGAACAAAAAAAGTGAATCTTAATATTACTTATTTATTCGTGCTCATAGCCCTGCTTTTACCGCTGGAAGATTTTTATAACGGGTTTGTTCGCCTCCTCTACGTAGTTTGTATTATCAGTGCACGTTCATCTTATGCAAATTTAATAAACTCTTTCTTGTTACTGTAAGACAAGATACTGCGTATCAGTTCATTTGAGCCATTTCATCATTACCTGTTGCTGATTTACTTGCTTTATTATTAAATCGCGTATTATTAGATAGATGTTATAAAGCATTTTTAGTCCAGAAACAAGAATCTGGAATTCTTAAAGTATGTTATTATTCATAGTAGTTATTATATTATAATGAAGGACAGAAATAAATAGTTAATGAAAGAATGGCCATTTGTTGCTTAATTATTTAGTTCTTTTGAAATTTTTCGAAATGATACAACATGAAACGTTTCTGAAAGTTTCATTGCAGTGGATATAAACGAAAGAAATTTAATATCGTCTAAATGAGTGAACTTCGTTAGAAATTTTTCATTGGTAAATAAAATATCTTCCATTGCGATAATAAAATATGTTGTATGGGCTTCTCAATGTGCAATAAAAAGATATCATTCTATTTGTATATCCCTAAGTATAAGAAATTTCTTTTACTTAAATTTTACATCCAAAGCCGATGAAGTATTACTACAATGTATGAAAAATTAAGTGTTCATAATTTTAATTTATCCCTATAAAAAGGCTCTTAATTGGTTGGCAAAAACCTTTCTGACGAAAATAAGTTAACCACCTTAGTTTTCTCTTACTGTCTTTTTTGTCGAAGCATTAAATTTAGGCGGGATTTTTCGATTCAGTACTAGGCAAAAAAATCTTGATTTAGGCGATACTCACCAAAACTGGATTACATGCCAAACATTACGGCGGGAGCACGTTCGGGCTAAAATTCCATTCACCTCACCTCCATTTCGGGCTGGAGTCACATCCCGGTTTGGATTCAGTTAGAATAGGATGCGAGCGAGCAAATTGGTGATCCAACCAGTAATCATAATTGGTATTGTAGTGATCTCGAAAGTAAGCCTTATATTACCTTACTCACCTAAATTTTGAGTTGGGCAAGTGGAGTCCCTGATGTGAGTGAAAATTACGAGAGACAATTTTCCCTAGTTTTGGTTTGTGTCGTGCATGTTTCAGTTTTAATTCAATTGTATTGTCTTGTGAAGGTTAGGCTTTATAACAGCAGAAATATTCAACCTTGCCTATTCATCATTTAACACGGTCGCTACCAGGGTCTGAGAAGAAAGTCTTGTACCACAGCCCAGGGTGTCTTTTGTTAGAATGTGTCCTTAAATTGGCATGGATCTTTTTAGGATATATTTATAACATTCCAAATAAGCAAAATTTTACAAACTGACGCATATATGCGGCGCTGGGATATGGATGAGAAATTTGTTTTGGAGCCCGAGCCGAGTGTATTTGTTTTGGAGTATGTGGCATATTGTAACAAAAGGAGAATGGTAGAGGAAAACAAAATAAAAGTATTTTTCGAAGCGAAATAAATAAATAAATTTTAAAACATTCATCTACACATAGCCCAACGTGTAGTCCCATATTTGTTCTACAAATTTCACAGGTGTAGAAAGTCTCTTTGCGCCGCTTCTTAGTGGCGCATACACGGCATCTCCTTCTTTTATCCATTTTTTAGGAAAATGTTGGAAATCTGATGCACTGCTATATGCAAGCACAGGTATTTTGCCATCATAATTTAGTAATTTCTTGACAAGATCATTTCTAAAGTCGAAGGAACTCATTTTGGAATGAACTTGTATAAATAACATGTATTCCAAATTGTAATGTTCAATATATGAAAAAAGAGTTTTATATACCAGCGTATCGATATCCGAGGGGAAGAATAATAGACATTTGATCTGCTCTGTCGATGCTCGACATATTGTTATTATAATCAACAGCTGTAGAAGGTTTATTTACTACATTTCCATTTTTGCTGTACTTCTTTCAATGATGCATTGTGTTTCGTAGATATTGTCAATACATCCCTTTTATCTTTCTATTTCTGCACTAAAATATTACCATTCATAGCAAAAATAGATTCTCCTTCCTTTAACATTTTTATCAGTTACAAGTTTGGGATTGCCTTTGCGATTTTTGCGAAGTGTCCCTACAACGTGTGTCTTGTCTCCGTAAAACGAAGTGGCTAATTGCACACTATTATAAAAATTGTCCATATAGATCGTATATCCTTTTCCCAAATAATTGTGTAACAACTTATAGACGACACAGGAGGCATGCCATAAACACGTACGGCTACAGATGCTTGAAAAATATAAATAACTTGTTTACTGTCTTTCAATACTTGCACTACCGAACTGACAAATTCAACTGCTCCTCACGGACTAAAAAATGTAATTATCACTAGACCAAGGACATCCTACGTCTATTTTATTGTTTTTAGCTCAACAATACTCTTCATTTCCAAATTTTTTGCAATACGTTGTGGCGACCGCCACGAGGGGCCACGCACTTAGGCCTGCTGACTCTTGGCCCTCGAGGTGAAGGATCGAGAGATGTTTTTCCAAACATCTCCTAGTTTCTTCGTCCTCGAGGACAAGAGTATTGCCTCGGCAATGCAGGCCCGCGCCCCCACTTCCTGAGACTTTCCCAGGGAAAAGGGCCTACTTAAGGGAGCCCCGAAAAAGGCACGAGGCCTTTTGTCGTAGACTCGCGCCGCCTACACTTCAAAATTAGGTTAAGCGTTATCGGATTCAAGAAAATATATTTTTATTAAACAACTTGCCCGAGTAATTACTTTACACCACGTCACTTCCAAAACGTTATCATAAACTGATAAAAAACACGCACCGCACATCTGCGGTGGTGGGCTCAGATACAAGAATCGGGACACCGCATAGTATATGCGGCGCGGCGGTGGTAGCGAACGTGTTAATCCTGTATTTTCTAGTGTAATAAAATTGTTATTTTATTTTTATTATTGTTTGAATCACACACGGAATTCTGTTTTACTTAGCTATAGCGATTTTGCTTATTCGAGGAGTAAATAAACACATTGGTATATTGTCTATATTTATGAATTATATGACACTCAGTTTATGAGACAAATTGTAACAAACGCAATTAACCAGTTTTCTTTGTATCTTATGACTGGAATCACAGGATTCACGGGATTTTATACTTGTGAAATGACACTTGGAATTGTTTTCTATTGAATTCACACCTGGAAATTTTTTCCTATTAAATTCATACTTGGGAATCGTTTTTATTTCGTCGTAGGTGGTAGATCTCTGTGCTCATGAATCAGCACATGAAATACCTTATTGGGTTGTTTCTAGGAAATGTAAGATTTTCTCCCTCACTTTACCGCATGTGAAATACTTCCAGAGTCAAATTTCGACTAAGTAAGAAATTTACGATACGTCAATAGTTATTGAGAGCGAGGAAATGAAGACGCTAGATGTGTCGCATGTGACGACTTTGAGGAGACAGAAGGAGTGGACTTCTTTGTCTACAAGGCAAGTCTAAGGTCCCGATTCCACGCTGAGACATTTAACTACTTAGCAAACTCTAAAACCGATGTTTCTCAAAAATAACTGTATTTTATTATCCGTGTTATAAAGTTGTCCTGTGAACGGTCTTAACAATTATATTGACCCTGGTTACTGACGTGAGCATAAGCTTACGTAATGCTAAAAGCTTCGGGCAGCCGCACGACGGGTAGATCAGTTCCGTATCCAAAGAAGAAATATACGCTTACGTGGTAGTTGAAACTGTCACAGGGGACGATATAATTTTGCGGACATTTTACAATGAAAATCCTCCGTGAATCGTAGAAGGACATTAAACTTGCATACACACATAAATCCACAAGGGTTTGTCGAAGCTGCCAGCCATGTATTCATTCGTTTCGAGGATCACTGAACTCCCCTTTTCTTGACGTGCCCTGTATTTGTTGGTGTAGAGAAGTTTGCTCGGATACAGGGATATCTTTAAATGTTAATAATTAAAAGAAGCAGCCAGGAACGTAATTTTGTTATTGTTACGCGTCACAGCGTTCGCGAACTTATCGCGAGAAAAGTGAAGTCTTTCAAAAGTATAAACTGGACTGTATGAATTTGTTGGTTAATGAGAATATACCCTGGATTATAGACTATAGATATATTTTATAACTATAAGTATAACTAGGTGATTATTCTAGGAGTGTACTCTACAGAAAGTATATAGTATAACCGCAGTGTGAATTACGAGTTGAATTATGTGAATCACCAGAGCGTGTGGTGTGTATCTCGCGAGAGCACTTATGTGTGTCTGACGAGAGCCTTTTTGTGTCTGTTCGTTGCTAGTGGTGTCCCATCTAAGTAAATTCGTCTTAATTCTTATTGGTGGTATGATCTAAGAAGGGTAGTTACAACTTTAGGATTGGATGCTGTGAGTATGTCCTTTCTTTTGGGAAAGGGAACAAAGGAGTGGAAGATGAAAATACAGAGAATGTTTTTAAACAATGCAGTCACGGGGGTAAGAAACGCAGTCGTTTACTCTTGAAATTTTGGGTAATAAGTTTGGTGGTGTAGCTGAAGGTTTCGAGTACCTCTGGTCTAGATCCTAGCGTACGCAATGTCCTAGAGTATGGGCCTTCGAATGAAGCCACCACCATCCAATCTATTGTTCACAACGCAAGTTATTCTTAATTTTTGTCTTACTTATGCTTGTAGAATCAGTCTTTAAATTTTGTATGAATAGTTACCGAACAACCTGTATTTCTGTTGTGGTATATACAGAGGAGACAACGTAACTTGATCACCTTAATTACTTTTGTTACTACTGAACCAATACAAATTCTATTTCTTTTAAATACCTTGGTTTAGAGGGGCACACAGGCTGATTGCTGCACCTACATACATGTTTTGTAGATTTTTTTTTTTTCAAAGTTATCAAGGTCACCTTTAAATGCAACACTACAATTTTTTCTCGCGTGTCTTTTAACGGACAAAAAGACAAATAGAGCAAACACCGCAACATACTTTTTTTTTGTCATTTACACAGGAGAAATCGTGGAAAAATGTATTTTAGAAAATTCCTCCACTGCTATACACAAATACGTCGTTGTTGTGCGATCAAATGGGTCTGCGTCTTCGCATTGCGTTTATAAACATTGAAATGTTCCATGTCTACTACTGATAGCTCTCGAAAACGTATGTAAGTCAATACATTTGCGATGTTTCGGAAAGGTAATTGCACAGCTGCAAAGAGGTGCATCAAAGAAGATGCACAGCATCAGACCAGTAGCGATCAGTTGCCTCCGCGTTGATACTGCTTGTTGCACACTTAACATATCGACATTAATACGATATCAGTATCACATCGGTAACACATCAGCAACACATCGGCACAGTACGTAATGTTCCATAAAAAGGAGTATGTCAAAGTTTAATATTGAAGAATTGGCTTTAATAGCATTACTGCTTGACGAAGATGAAAATAACAGAAGAAAAAAAAGAAGTTGTTGGATACATAAGAATCAGTAATACAATTAAGGAAAACCGAGGGTGAATTCTATCACATTACATAGATTATTGTTAAACGACGAACAAAACATTCATCAATATTTCCGCATGTCTGCGATACAAGCAACTGACAGCCTCGTTGCCACCGCACCAGCAGCACGCGATCGGCATGTGATCGTCACCTAACCGGCAAAATATTTTTGCCGAGAATCTCGTTGCTGTCGATGCGATGCGGAGGAATATCGATGCTGTGCTGCTATGGATAGGTGGACGCATCCACATTTGAAGTACATATAATAATGTGAATACGTTGATGTCGGTCTGGTGCCGTTCATGTGCTGTGCTGTTAAGTGGGCGTCAGCCTATAATCATGGACCATTATAGTAATGAGGAAAAAATTGAAATGCTCTTAATATGCAGGGAGACCAAACGTAATGCTGCGGTGGCACAGCAGTTATACGCTGAACGATTTCCGAATAAAAATCATCCATCGCATCATACGTTTGAACGTGTACTCGAAACATTTCAGGAAACGGGATGTTTAAATGGACAGAAACGAAATCGTTGAAAAGTAAAAACTGGTGGTTTAACGAAATGTGCTGTTCCAACTACAGGGATCAACGATCCTCACATCAGTTTCCGAAGAATTGCTGTTAAGGGTTGATTTTATAACACAGATGTCCGTTTGTATTATTTTTATAATACCTAAGTGTGTCTTCTTTTTAATCGCTTGTTAATTAAATTTCCTTTTAAACCGACGACGAGACTCAGAAAGTCTTTTATAGACGCAGAAACTCTATGTTTCTGAGCGCCATACGCCTTTCTGATGCCCATTCGCAAACACTCTATAGCAATTGACGCGTTTTAAAGCCATTAGAGTTACATCGGCAGTCGAGTCCCATTAGAACCGATCAACCCTTGGGCCTGACACCCCCGCCACCGCGACATACTTGTTAAGGATACTTAACTTAGACCAGGTTTACGATACGGACGCGACTCTCTGCTATTTTTGAGATTAAGGTTTGAATACGCGTTTAATGTTTTCGTTCGTTAATTATTCCTTATTGTCGGGAGGGCTCCAAACCTCTCATAGAAGCGGAGAATTTGAAGTTTCTTCGTGCATCTCAATAGCAATTGACGTATCATAAACCCGCGCGAGCCCAGGCACGTTCTCGCGAGAGAGCGGTACCGTTACCCTGGGTTTTTCCCATAAGCCCAGGTGACGCGTACTTCACGCAAAACACTCCCTCCTTGAGGGTGAGTGGTTGGCGTTGTGCGGTGACCAAGGCCCGAACGTGAGTGGGAGTCTTAGCCTCCGACCCAAAACTCACCTCCGTCAAGGGACCCAAATGGGACCAGGGAAGGGGAAATGCGAGGGCTGACCGGGGCAATGCGCCAACGAGACAACGAGAACACAAAAAAGGTTAAGAGCAAAAAGTTTAGGCGATCACACAGTCGCTACATTTTTCAATCGATTCTCGACGACGTGTCAGAATTGAACAATACTAGTACTCTGCCAACTGGGAAAATCAAAGGTGGCCGGCATGCTCGCGGTCCATAGAGGACTGTCTAGGAGGTAGTAATAATCTCATTCGAGAAGATCGTTTGTTCAATTCTGACATGTCGTCGAGAATCGATTGAAAATGTAGCGACTGTGTGATCGCCTGTACTTTTTGCTTTGACCTTTTTTTGTTCTATTTTTCTACAATTAATTCAAGATATAAATTCTACTGCGAAGTGAGAGGTGTTTCTCTTGCGAGTGGCCAAGTGTTTCTCCTGGAGTCTCTGCGGTTTCCCTCGACGAGAAGACTTCTATTTTCCTAGAAACACCCTGATTGGTGATTTTTCCTTTTCTAAATCACCAATCAGTTTACTCCGGTGCGTCGCAACCTCCCTCCATTTCGCCCTTAGCGCGTTATCTTAGGGTGAGGTAAACAACGACCGGAGAAAGTGTTCGGTGGACGGATGCGTGGGAATCCTGTGGAATCTCCGCTTTTCTAGGCTTTGTTAAAGTCAAGTGGCCCATCGACGTTGGCAAAAGTCGTGGGCCACTTTTCTATTTCCGTTCGGAGACTCCAGGG
>NW_017100887.1:46887-80536 GCF_001263275.1 Habropoda laboriosa
AACATCACCATCAAAGTTCCTCAAGAGAGACAATCCACGCCAAGGCTGCTGAACGAAGAACCTGTTCAAAGTCCATAATCTAGTGTTTTGAATATTTTACTTCCACTATTTCTTCTGTTCTAATAAAAAAAAAAGTATGTTGCGGTGCTTGCCGTATTTGATTTTGTACGTTAAAAGATAGGCGAAAAAAATTATAGGGTTTCATTTAAAAATTGAAGAAAGAAGTTGAAAGTTACATGTACATCCTCTGAAAAAATTGAAACCTTTCATTTAGTAGTTACGTATGAAAAAAATTTCCAAACTTTTCATTTCTTTTTTTAAACATATCAGGGTGGCGTACTTCTTTAAGTCAGGTAGGCTGTAATTGGAATGCGCAATGCTCCATTGTACAAAAAATGAAGAAAAGGATTTTATGGTTAGGTATTGACAATCACAGAACGGGACTATTCTAATTAAGTGCTTACTGTTGACGTTGTTAATACCTTATTGTGTCGCTAAGTGTTGTTGAAACTCATTTGCGACAATGCGATTTTTTAACGTTGTACCGTTAGGTTTAAAAAGAGTAATTATTGTTAATTTCAAGAATTTTTTTAATGTGATGGGTTTTGGTTGCTGAAGAGGCGTGAAGGCCTAATGGCCAGACTTTCCGTCGTATGGACAGAAGAATTACTTTTTAGTCGTGAACCTTGAATTTTTCGAACCATGATTCAAATAGATATGTGTTAGGTCATCCTATAAGTTTGTGTCGAATTTCATAATTTAGATCAATTTTTCCAACGAACCTTTAAATTTGATAAAAAAAAGACATAAGCGCCTTCTCAGTCCACAATTTTTTTCTATTCTCTTTTTTTTTGGTAACACCATTATGTCTTCGCTATAATATTTCCTTGGATTTTCATTAAAATATTTTTCGCTTTCGGCACGAACTTCTTGCCTTTGTCCTTCTTTGAATTCCGCGATAGTATATAACTTTATTACGGAACAAACTTTCTTGATTGCTTATTGCTTTAACATAATTCATAAAGGACAACTTTTGGCCGAGCGTCAAAAAACGTAAAGATAGGAAAGAAGGACGAGAAGAAGTGTAGAGGGAATGGTGGACTTTAATAACCCGTTGTCGTAAACATGATAAATTCTTCTCGCGTTGAGGTACAATGTGAAAAATCGAGAACATATAGTGGTGAAAAGGGCGCACGAAACTCTGCCCGTAATTTACGGAGAAACGTGCTGAGGATCGAAAACGGAGAGCAAATATCATTATCAGCTTTCTTTTTCTTCGATGGTCCAAGTATAATCAAGGGTATCTCCTCTAGGAACCAATTGAATTTGTTGGCCACGTTTCGTACTATTTTCTAGCCCCTCTCTTTTCCAGTGAACTAATTATTGTAGTTTCAGTTACACGTGCGGTTATTACTTAAAGTTTTATTGCGGTCTCGATGAAGAACTGATCCCATTATGAAGAACGATATAATCATTATAAATGTAAAATATTCCATAAGAACAGATGATGGGACAGCAACGTACGTTTTCAATATTCCATTCATGCAAATGTATGCTGCAATACACATAGTCAAATGTTAAATGAACAAAATTTAAGAGAACAATTAAATGCTAGGACTTCTTTCAACTGATAATCTGCTTATTCTTTCGGTTTTCTAAATTTTCAATAGCTGTAAGGATATTTCAGTAAACAGGGCTATTCGTTTTAATTTAATATACAGAGTGTCCCATCTAATTTGCATACCTGAATAAGTTGTACTCTGTGATGTATAGAAAGTTGTTATATAAAAATGTTACGTGATTTGGAGAAGCACATTGGGTAGTGTACACATTTTGAGAAGTTTTGTGAGAATGTCCTATTCTACTTTATTGGTTTTGTGTGGGTGGAGGTATATTTCGTTTGGTTAAAACTAAAACCTTGATTGAATGCCACCACGGACCACCCTTACCTCCAGGCGCAACTGTAACTGGCCTCCTCGATGGTCAAGGAGAGGGTAAAAACGGTCTCACGAACCTTATGCAACGTGGGAGGCCAGTGACATTTTCCACGTGAAAGTTTGAGCCTAGGTTTTCAAGGGCTTGTGCCCATTGTAAACTTTTGCGAGCCACAGCAGAACACTTGGTGCCAAGACGGCTAATCACAAAATTTACGATCGTCTAAGGACGGAACATGTATATAATTTCTTATACAACGCGTAACATATTAGTTATTCATGGTGTGCACGTTAGGTGGCACACCCTGTTTTACCAGTTTGTACAAACTAGATTCAGGATTAACATTATTTTTCTCAAGTTGTTTCACACAAAATACTTCAATTGTTAAAATTGATCGGACTAAGCAGCATATATTTACGATCTACTTATGCTAATTTACCTATTTGCACAATGTTTCAACGTAACACTTTCTAACGTCCATTTTCCATAAATTGCAAATGTGACACCAGTATTTTCTGTAACTGTAGTCTCTTCGTAATCCATTTTGGTGCATTCTGTTAATATGCTACGAAATATTGTTTTTACGGATAAATGTAGATTTGAAAAGTTGGTAATTAATTGAAATAAAGACATTTAGGTGTTATAGGGTACTCACTAGGTAAAGGAATTAAGAAGAATTATTTCAGTTTAACTATGGAATTACATTTACATTTTCAAATTCAGTGCGTTTCGATACATGTAGTAACTGAAAAAAGAATCAATTTCTTATTTTATTGAATTTAATCAATGGTACAAGACTTTGTTATACGCGAAAATATTGTATAATATATGTTGTCAGAGGCTATTATCAGTTATACAATGATAACAGGAAGTATTATCGAGAACTAGCCATTTGAAAAATGTATTCAAAGGAAGGAATCGATCCAAAGAAGAAATCAGTATAGTTACGTAGATTGTTTGCAAAATTATATATTGTAAGGATGCATAGTGTGGATCGGCAAACCTTTGATGCGCCTACCGGCGGCATTGTTACAAAGATCATAGCAATATGCGACTTCGCCGGCTATATCATGGAGACAGATCACTTTTCTTCAAATATATTTTTAAATATAATAGAAAACAGCTTCTTGATTGAATTTGAAAGAGAGAAATAATAAGAGAAACGAGAATAAAAGGGAAACAATATGGCTGTTAATGATTTAGAAAATATGAAGAAAAGCGGATATTCACCTGGATTTCAAAGTGTTCATACTTAAACGAAACAAAATCAGATCTTAACCTTAGTTTAGGTTACCTTATTATTACATTATTATTATAGATAATTATTATGCATTGGGTAACCGTGTATGTAATTGAGAAGTGAAAAAAAAAATGTATGTCTGCTTTTCTAGAAGAACCACATATTCTGCTTCATATTCATATTCCAATCGAAAGCAAACGAGAGCATTATAATGTAGGTACTACTTGTAATTGAGGGGGTTAAAGTCATAGTAGTATAAGTTGCATGCCAACTGTTGAAAAGACAAGTGAAGTAAGTTATAATTGGGACAGGCTTTCTGGTAACATTGAATACGATGCAGTACCAAATTTGATGCTGTGGAATTTATTTTATCATTTCTAATAAAATTCTCTGTTTCTCAGAATAAGGAAATTGTGACTTACACCACTCTGATTTTAACCCCCTCAATTGTGGGAGCCGAGGAAAAATTTGAGAGATCAAAGCGGGAATCGAACCCGCGACCTCCGACTGGCAAGCTAAGGTGCTGTCCCTCCCTCTTAATAATTTCCTCGTTGTTATTTTCTTCTTTCGATGGACATGAGAAGGCCCTGATCCGACACTCGGTCATCCTGCGCTGACATTCGCCCTCGAATGTCCGAAGCGCACTTCAACTCTTTCTCTCTCTCAACATTTTTAGGTACGCTCCTCTACTTCAGTGGCACTCAGCCGAAATTCTTTGTTTCTCTCAACTTTTCTGAGAGACGTGCAAAAACTCTCTACCGTTTTCTTCTTCACACAACTTCGCTTCGTCATCGTCGTCACTGCCTGTCCGTGTATATAGTCGTAGATGCTTTCATCCCGGACGAGCACCCAATTGTAGGAGCCCAGGAAAAATTTGAGGGGCCAAGCGGGAATCGAATCCACGACTTCCGGCCGGTAAGCCGGGACTCTACGCCCATAGCCAAGGTGCTCTCTTGATTTCTTCGTTGTTATTTACTTCTTTTGGTGGGCATAGAGGTCCCGATCCCACATAACAGTGTTAAAATAATAGGATTCTTGAAATCATGAAAAGAGCAAATAATAACTATCATACGCTATTTCTAAATCATAAACAAAATTAATGCAGGTTAGCTACAGTATCCAGTGTGTAAGAATATGTAACAGTTCGATTATTATGCGACACACTCGTAACGAAATAGAGAAATTTAGAGAAATTAAGATTTAATTTGTTCCTATCGCATTAAGTTCAGTGTGTGTTTATATTCGCTTGTAGAATGCAAACGTTATTAATATTAAAAATTTCAGTAAAAGACTCTAAATTATTGGCATACAACAAGTTTCTAGATTCCATAAAAATATTAAGCAGGTCCAAAATGTAACCTTTACAGGACACAAGAAGACACAGTTGTGACATGCAACAGTTGACCACTTGAAATTTTTCTGCATGTGATCGAGCTCTAATGTAAATGTGTAGCCAAGCAAGAGGATAGCCTCACTTATAGTACATACATATATGTGCAAGTGTGTTATACCTAATCATAATCGATCAAGTCAAAAGCTTCCATATCAATTTGATTTCTTTCATTTACCGTAGGAGAAGCGCAATTGTTAAATGCTGTGAGTTTCGATATAGTAGATTTGGCAAGAAAAAACCATGCTGAGTTGAAAATATTGCTTTTAACATATGTTTTTAATTTATTAGTGAAAATCTTTTGAAAATTTTATTTCGTTGGATTTGTCGACACATTTAAATATGGAAATAATTGAGCTAAATTTCTAGCGAAAAGGGAAGTAACCAATGCATAAAGATTTACTGAATATTATCCACAACGGACGACAAATTATAAATTTACAGTGTTTAAGTAATATGAGAGGAATTTCAACATAACTGGGACCTTTATGAATATCCAAAGATGTAATAATATTGAAAATTTCGCTGATATCGATGTTTATATGCAAAATATACTTCAATTCCTACGAACAGTATTCATACGAATTTAATCAATTCGTGATCGGAATCAATCATTTCATTTCTAAGATGCATGCTTGACAGTGTCGTAGATTTGTCATACTGTGTAATCTCATAAACATGAATTAGGTAATTCTGAAAATTATGCTCGTACTCCGCCATAGAGGGGAACAAGATGAATAGACTAAGAATAGAAATAAGAAATTTGTATTATTATAAAATCCTAATTTTCTCGTTGCAAATGTGAAAAATGAGTTAATTGAGAAAAACGTTAAATGCTGTATGCGAGTATCAATCTGTACCTTTACTTAATGTTTTAATTTTAGACCTCACTAGATTTCTTCCATCGATTGTACAGTAATTCCTGGACGAGTGTAGCAAAGTTATCCTCACCAATTTCTCAGTGTTTCGACGAACTGCGTCTGCGTTATCTCTGAATTATGTTGGGCGATATCTCAGCTTCCAATGAGTCGTCAATACAAGAAAAATAAAATTTGTATACTTTTACTTTATAACTGTGAGATTATTTTAATCAAATGTCTGAGGCTCTTCCAATGAAAATGATACCAAACATGACCATATTTGAACGAATTGAAATTATGCGGGTAATTAGCTGTAGAATTTTTCTATTTCATTTGCACTCAATGTTTCTCATTTTTGCCTTCGATTCATCGAAGCAAGCGAATCGGAGAGAGATAACAGCTGGCGATTCCAAAAACACCTACGTCCCCCGGATGAGTGTCAGAACACGGTCCCGAGCTTTTCCTGTCAAATATACCTGTGTTCTGATTTTTCCCACTTTCCGTTTCTTGTACAGCACCTTAACTTTTCTCTTTTCCCTTCTGCAGTCCTTATCTCACTAAGGTATGTACGCGAACTTTCTTTTCTTTATCTTAACTTTTTTCAGCTCCAATCAACCTTCTACAGCTCTTTTATGATTAATCTCCAGCCTTTTTGTGTTATTCCTGAAAAATTCTGTACTCTCCTTGCCCCAACACATAATTTCCTTCACTCTACCACTTCACTTCTCGACTCTTTGGAAGTTGAAAAGTCACGCAAATGAACAGGTGATCCACTTCTGTCTTCTCCTCGATTTCAAATTTTATGATCTTTTCCAAACCTGCCGTGTTTGTTACGGTGTAATCAATGACTGTGCCCCTCGGCTTTCTACATGCGTATACTCCCCTTTTTCGTTGCCTTGGATGTTAGCAAAGTACTTACCAATTAACTGCAAAAGTAACTCTCCATCCACGTTTTTCCCTGCATCCAAAAACCTGATATCGTCTATCAATTGACCTCTCTTTTGTTCTCTCAATTCATTCTATTCATTTTCCGTCTACTTTTAATTTTTCATATCCCACTTTTACTTCTCTTCTTTTTTTCTTCTCGTCTCTCGTAGCTTTCAACATCTTGCTCTGTATTTCTCGCTCTGCTTTAGTCAAATTATAGTCTAGAAATACTTTGCTACCCCTCGGTTTATATTTACTCCTCATTATCTCCTGCTTATCCTCCCAGTTCTTCAGTCCAGCTATTATTGCTTTTTTTTCTTGGATTATCTACTACTTTTGCCCGTATTATTTCACCTCTTGCATTTGTTTTCTCTTTGAAGTCTCTTTCCATCTGTTATTTTATTCTTGCTTTAGTTACCATTAAACTTTTAACTACCATGTTACATTTTCTGCCTCTTCTGTCTTGTTTTTCGATCATTCTTCTCATTCTTTCTGGCTCTTCGAGTTTCCGCTCAATCATTCTGTTATTATTGCAATCCTCTTACTCCCCGATTTGATTCATCTTGACTTCGAGTTGTTTAATTCTTCCTTCTATCTCCTTCTTCTCATTTTCCCACTGCATTTCTTTCTCTCTCGTCATCTTTTTCATATCTCTCGTCTGTTGTTCCATTGAACTATTGTTTCGTCTTATTTCAACTCTGAAACCCTAAACTTCTACGACTAAACCCGCTAGCGTTTTTAGTATTTCTACAATGTCTCTTTTTCGATCTGTGTCTACTACCATTTTTGTCTTATTCATATCATCTGTACTTTCTATGCTCTTCTCCCGTATCTCTCTCGTACTTTTGCTTACGTACTTGTTAGAATTTATTTCCTTCTTTTTGCTATGGAGGTTCTGGGGTAAGTGTTATGCTACTTTTCACAGTCCTCTTACTAGAAAGCATCCTCGCCTTCCCCTCTTCGAGACCAGATCCTTCTAGAACATTCGATATCACGATGACGTCGAGTCACTGGCTACCGGTATGCGCTCCTCTGCAATCGACAATAAAGCGTCGGACTCTTCGTCTGTTGGCTCCCACACTGTTCGTGAAGCCTGATTATATAGCAAATAATTCTTTATTTGCAACACAGTTTTTTACGTACCACTAATACAATGTAACTAAGTTCTTAAATGTTAAATATGTGCGAGTCCAATGTCCTGAAGTTCAAAGTTTGTGTAATCGTTCGTACAAGAGTTCAGAGTTCTATTTGTCACTAATGTGTTCTCACAACAACGTCACCTTTTGTCTATCACCCCTTATTTGTCACTGTTCAGTCCTTTTATATGTTCTTGTCGCATTTGGGTCCCTTGACGGAGGTGAGATTTGGGTGGGAGGCCAAGACTCCGAATCAAGTTAGGGCCTTGGTTGACGCCCGACGCCAACCGCTCACCCTTAGGGAAGAAGTGTTCTGGGCGAGGTACGCGTCACCTGGGTTTATGGGAAAAACCCAGGGTAACGGTACCGCTCTTTCGCGAGCATGTGCCTCGGTTCGCGCGGGTTTACTCCAAATTCTTCGCTTTTATGAGAGGTTTGGAGCCCTCCTGTCAATAAGGAATAATTAACGAACGAGACATTAAACGCGTATTCAAACCTTAATCTCAAAATAGCAGAGTCGCGTCTGAATCGTAAACCTGGTTTAAACTTAAGTATCCTTAATATCGTCGTTGACTCGAAACTATAACAAATGCATCTCCATTCATTGGCTCTTAATCTCATGGTCGAATCCATGCCCATTGACAAATACAGGGTTTCGACAATCGTCAGCGTCATTATTACTTTAAGTAATATGTGGACTAGCGATCAAGCGCCAGGCCCGCCTAAAAAAAATATTATATCTCTTGAACAGCAAGTGGGTCGATATTTATATCATTAAAAATCGTAGAATTTTTGAATAGAAATTTTGTTTTACAAGAGTTATTTTATTTTATTTTGTAAAAGTGCATGTTTCTACAAAACTCGTAAATATTGCGGCGCTTTAAGTAAAATTTCCAACAAAATAGCCGGCGCTTTAAGTGTTATGACGTGGAAAATGAATTAGTTGTCAAATTTGTATTTTTCGCAAACACTAACTTAGAATGGTTTCATTTTATACATAATCAATCTGGGCGACACGAAATCCCTCGGTATTTCGCTGCACGTCACGTACAGTCTTTCTTTACACATTGAACTCCAAAATTGGAAAAAGCTCTCGGGGCCCTTTCGAAGGTCCTTTTATTAATATTCTTCAGGGGTGTCACAGGAATGCATCACTGATGATGCATGGTATGACGCGACTTCGGTGACGCGCTCTAACCAAAGTTTGCATGAGGTATGTAGACGAGCAAAATGTCTCATAACAGCGTTAAGGCTTATTAACCTCTCAGCTACGGCAGGACTTTCCGCGGTGCTGTATCTCTGTACGGTATGGTTTGACGTAGGAGTGGAATGTAGAACTGCAATTTGTGTCTGGTGATGCTTTCCACTATGAAATTACATCAGAATAGAGATTGTAGATGAATAAATTATAATTTATTTATACGCGAAAGCCACTATAGCGGCGTTCAGTAGCTAAGAGGTTAAAACCCAGACCAAAGCCGCCAATCCGCACGTCACTAACAAATAGACGCTGGCATTTGGATATTTTCTACCTTTACTTCTTTTTCTGTCCTATTTATAAATTCGTCTATCGTGCCTTTTTCATTATTTGATTTCATTACTTTCTCCGTATTTGTAAGACATCCGTGTTTTAATTTTCTTATTCCTACCTTTTTTCGTAAATCCTCCGCCGATGACTTACCAACCGTTCCTGTTTTATCGACCGTACTATCGTTACCTACGGTTGCTGCTACCGCCTTTTGATCGCTATCAGTCATTTTCTCGCTCGTACACATTCTAACCTATGCGACGCTATCAAGATCCGTTTTGTAAAAAGAGCTAGCTTTTCTGCCTTCGCCTTCATACCTTTTATTTCCTCTCTGTGCTACGCTTCTCGCCCTTTTCAGCAGCCTTTTATCTATCTGTGTACATATAGTATATGTATATAATATATGTACATACATATGTACATATTTAAAAAAAAAAGAAAAATTAGTCTTCAAATATCGTCTGCATTTCTACCTACAAAAAAACTACTGACATCAAATTATAACCTTTTCGAAACTATTCAACCTTCATCCGAAACATTTTTCGGTATCATCAATAGTTTAGAAGATATTCGACGGTATCGATTTGAATGACAACCTATATATAGCATTTCATTTAAAAAATTGAAGGCATAAAAGAGTCAAAAGATGCATCTATCCGACGAGCCCCGTCGAATACAATGTATTTCATATAAAGCATTATTTCATAAAATCAATAAATAACGAATTACTTCAGATGGCAATTCATACATATGTATGTATGTACACACGTTTAGAAAGAAAAATGCAAATAATCGTTAATTTCGATAGATGCTTCAATTTGATCCAATGACAATACATGTTCACATTTTATTGTTTATTTTGGGATTTGTTTTCCTACAAAGATGACAGTTTTCATTAATATTTCACCATTTGAACGTTGGAACGTATTCATTGTAGTCATCTGAATTAAATAGCGTTCAATAAGCATTTGTCTATTAATTCTCCTTTGGTATAAATGTGGATAAACGTGTATACAGGGTGTCCCACCTAAATAGAGCTTTTTAAATATCTCACTTGCTTTCTGTGATAAGAAAAAATGTCAAAGGGAAACAATACTTGGTTCGAAGGGACATAATATTATCACAGGTAAAAAAATTTTCTCAAGCTCATTTTTTTCGAGATTTCAAGGTCTTCGATGCGTTTCTAAACGGGACTACATATTTTCATTATAGCGACATGATAGCTGTCAAGTTGAATCCAACGACGTATGACACTATACCCTTTACGTGATCTTGAGTACGAAAAATTTATAAAACGAAAACTAATTAAAACTGATTGTAGTAAACGAAGGAAGAAACTTATGTATCAGTGTTTACAATTTATCTTAATTAAAAGTGTTGACAATGAAGCTGCAAGAAATGTGTTTACTGATATTAGTCAGGATTTAAATAATAGTACATTTCTGGAAACATTAAGAACACTTGAGATTAATTCATCCTTTATGAAATCTTCCAGAATATTTATGTTGTAGTTGATGGACATTATTTTGACTTTGCACTTGTTAAAATAAATTTTTCTTCGTCAATCATTCTATCATTTCATTGTTTACATCAGTTACCTAACTTCTATAATTTCTTTTTTATTCAAGGTCACATGTAAGTCATAGTATTATAGGTCTTTGAGTCCATCATGACTTCAGCTATCAAGTCGTGATAATGAAAATATGTAGTCTCGTTTAAAAAGCTTCGATGACCTTGAAATCTCGAAAAAAAATGATCTGGAGAAAAATTGCTTGCCTATCATAATATTTGCCACTTCGAATAAAATAATGTTTTTCTTCGACATTTTTTCCTATCATAAAAAATAAGCGAGATATTTAAGATGCTCAAGTTAGGTGGAACACCCTGTATATGTGCGTGCTAATGTTCTCATCGACCCATCTCAACAGTTCTTGTTGCATTGCTGAAACAGAGGGTATAGTAAGAGTGTTGCATGGAGTACATTACGATGAACATTCTGATAGAAAAAAATTCTACTCGTCTGTACAGT
Source organism: Habropoda laboriosa (assembly GCF_001263275.1). Classification (NCBI taxonomy): domain Eukaryota; kingdom Metazoa; phylum Arthropoda; class Insecta; order Hymenoptera; family Apidae; genus Habropoda; species Habropoda laboriosa. The sequence continues at coordinate 57,933 of NW_017100887.1, forward strand.
ATCATCCAACTGGGCATTAATGTTTTTCTCTACTTTATTTTACACTTTAATATCTTTTCTTCTGCTTGCTTTAACAGTTATTGCTCTCTGATGTTTCGTGAAATTTCTTTTCTCGGTAAATGCCTCTTGAATATTGCAGGAAATGTTTTTAAAAGCAAAAACTTAATGCGAATGGTTAAAATTTACATGTACAAAGAAAAAATAGAAATAAATGATTGAGAAAATAAGAAACGGCAGCAATTCCAAAGAAGATAAAAACAGCTGATTTTATCATGGCTCGCTGCTGAGCAAGCGAACTTTATCTCTCGCGCAATTTTAGGATTTGATGCACGTGCCACTAGGAACATTTGTTCCATCCTTCTAGAGTTTCTTCAGCTCTTCTTCTCTGCTCCACCTTACATTTTATCTTCCTCGTTGATGCATTTTTTCCCTCACTTTCCTTAAGTCCCAATCCAGTCTGCTTCTGCGATAGAGAGAACGGTATTGAACCTTTCGTCTTTGATAGGCAGGTTTATTTTTATTCCATACGATTCATTCCATTGAACATGACTTGTGGTTATAGACGGGCCAATATATATTCGATATTACGAGTCGACATTCCGAGCATAGTCCCACGAGTCTCTTGTACTTTCTACATGTATCATTCTTGTCCGCCTGTTCGCCATCTTGGTAAAATACGAACGATCCTATTTGGAATAGCAGTGGCTTCACGTAAATTTATAGCTGAATAGTGGATGTTACAAAGGTAGCCAAGACAATTTTCAGCAATCGATACCATTTTAAAAATGTGTTGTTCTAGTAATACATAAGAGTGTCTGTAATATGAATGATTTTGTACAATTCTGTATCTTTCCCAAAAACTTTTTAACGATTTTAGTAATATATAGAAACAGTGTAAAATTTTTAAACCGTTCTTGCCTAATTAACGAAATTTATAAATTCAGGATGTTAAGGACATTTAACAGAAAGTTTATAATATTGACGAAAAGGCATCTTTTTTTTTTACGTAGGGGAAATCCTCATGGACACCCCGCCCCCTGGGGAAGGGGCCGGAGTAGTGTCGGACTCTTACCGACTAAAACCCCCACGGCGACCCTCGTCGGGCGCGTCGGTGGGACTCCGGGCTCTCGCGTAGCGAACACTACCGGAGCCCCACTGCGCCTAGGTTTGCGCCCCGACCCGGGGGAGGGGAGGTCACACCACCACCCCTCCCCGATACTCCGCCCGTAGGCTCGGCGGCACCAGGTGCCGCCCATCTCTGGACCGCAAACCGGGGAAGCCTGGGTCCCCTCCCAGACTCCCCACGGTCCCAAGGCCTCCCGCCGCTTTTGGGGAGTGTACACTCACCCCCCACGCGGCGGGCTGCCCCGTCACTGGTGGGCGGGGAAGTAGAAAAAGTAAAATGTTCTCGCTCAGCGCCGCCGCCTTACTCCGCGGCGTCTTACACGCCCCGGGGGCGGGTCATTGCGGGTGCCATGCCCCGCTCGCCGCCCCCGCAATGCCCGGCGGAGAGGGTCAGTCCGTTCTCTGACCCTCTCCGCGAATGACGAAAAGGTACCTGCTATTTTTGAGAAAATCTTTGTAAGATGACAGTTAGATATGCTATTAGTCGTGTGATCTGGAAAAGCAACGAGAACTTCATAATTTTGCAGGCTTGTATTGCTTCTTGTTGAATAACAGTTGCTGTGTCGTAACCTTTTCTTAAAACTGACACGTACATGACCGTTAAGCGCATTGCATTGTCGCATTCTCTACTTGACCGTTAACAGGTAGACGAACTCATGGAGCGTGGACAATGTGATTAATAGATATTAAAATTATAAAAAACTAAACGATTATGCCACCAACTTAGAGAACATTCTTAGGAGAAGCCACTGTTACTACAGCCTTTTAATTCAAGTAAAAAGGATGTCAAGGCAAGTTAAGAGCAAACTGCACACATTAGTACCTACTTACAAAGGAAAACATTTGTAGGATGATAGCATACAGATCCCTAATGATATGTGAAAAATATTGGGTGTAGACACTTGATAGTTTTAGAGATATAAGTAAACAAATAAAATTACATATTTTCAGTATACAGGGTGAGGCAAGTCGCATGGTGTAACCTGACAGGGGGTGAATCTATATATAAAAATAAACCGAAGATAAAGAATAAAATTTGTCGTTTGAAGCTACGTTTCCAAGAATATCGAATTTGAAAATCTATCGATTACGCGTGCACTTAATTATTTTTTCATTTATGGATTCTGTTAGAAATTGTAGCTTCCGCTCCTGCTTTTACGTTGATAAATAGTCGACGCATAAAATAGTGCGAATTTTCTGCAGCTGAAAGAAAGAACAATGCAGGCTTTCGAGCAATTAAGGCATCAAAAAACCGTGGCATCAGTCCACGACATTCTGATTCGAAGAGCAAGAATTTGTATACGTCAGCAAGGACGTCAATTTCAACAGTTCATTTAGTAATGTGTTATATGTACACGTACATCAGTAAAATCGTTAATAAATGTAATATTAGCACTCATTAATGCAAACACGAAGCCCGGAGATAATCAAACTCGATCTTCTCGAAAACGAGGCATCAAATTAAAAAATTTAATTCTTTGTTTTCGGTTTATTTTTAGATACAGAATCTACCTTCTGCCCGGTTTTAAACCATGGTCGTACTGTAGGTGTAGCTAGTAAACAATATTCTTAAACAATCCTCTTGGGCTTGCAAGCGTCCACTTACGTTGTTAACGAAATAGTGGTATAGAACAGTGAGGAAATTAAACCTAAAGACACAGTACAGAATGCGATGATTGTGTATTTGCCACAATTTGGAGTTATTGAATTCGTAAAAGCAAAGCAGTTCGTGTGACCTGCATAAGTGTAGAAATTAACCGCATTAAGTAATTTTTGGGTATTAAATTCTGACTCGAATAGTGCCTATCGTATAAAAATCTTTGATTAAAACATCTTCTGAAATAATGAAACTATGTAGGTGTCCATGTCGTAATTCCAATTGTTGTAACCCTAGTGCGTTCTTCCGTTCGACTATACTCTTCAGGTCTTTAGGTCAAAAAAGATCCGAAGACCTTATGTGTAACAACTTTTGTTACCAGGCTATGTGAACCTAGACAATAAACTTTTAATATAATATTAAAGGAACATAAACTTGTTAACAGAAAAGGTTATTAAAAACGTAAGAAGGCGATGGGTCGAAAAAGATTCGAAGATCGCACTAGGGTTAACAATTATTATCAGTATCAATAGTATTGAAACATATACCTTAAGGAATATTATTATAACTAATTCCGTTAAGTTTATATCTTAAAAGATTAATATAAACCAACTGCAACGAACTAATTTTATCAAACCATATTTTAATGTAATGAGTTAAATATATGATATTATTGATTACATATATGATTTTTTTGTTGTCCAGGTAAAAAGAAGAATTACATATAGTATAATAAATATATGGATTATCAAGATTGTTTCATTTTTAATTCTTCACTTATGAAAATGGTTTTTAAATTTTTTGATGTGCTTAACATTCCACATGTCAATAGCACACTCTGAAAATAATTTGCTACTATTCTTGGACATTTTCAAATGGCATACTCAAAATAGCTACTTGAAGAAGGATGTTGAATCTTACACATTCACGTGAGCTCGCCTCGGTCTGGCGGATTATAGTCATAAAATTCATTAGTCGCATTGGTCGCCAGACCGAGGTGCCGAACTTCACTTCGGCCGATCAGACCCCCCTTGGTCTACCATGCGCCGCGCGAACCTCATTATTCGCGTCAGCGACGGGACTTTAAGCCATAAAACGGTACCGCTTTCGGGGCTGACAATTTTGCATTAACAAATTCTGCCCCCCGGAAACGGCGAACCTGGAAAACTCACAGGCATCCCTTTCTCCAAGGAAACGCGTTGCGGACGCAAGGAGAGGGTTGTCGCCATTCATTTAGGCCCCTGATAGGTGATTTTTCACACCACCTCGCTAACCAATCAGCGCAACCAGAACTCGACGAGGGCAGTCGGAGAACATATAAAGAGCGAGCTCACCCACGCCCGGAGATCAGTTCATAAGAATACACCAAGGTATCCGTACCATCGATTCGCTAAACATTCATACTCCACCAGTCGAGTGTAAACATAACAATAAAGATCAATAAGAATACACCAAGGCATCCGTACCATCGATTCGCTAAACATTCATACTCCACCAGTCGAGTGTAAACATAACAGTAAAGATCAACAAGCACAGTTCAACTTCTGCACACATATTGGAATAGGCTTCGCCGTCCTTAAAACGTCGAACGAGCCCCAACCGGTAGAAAAGGAGAACGAGAATTTAAAATCGTCGTGCTTGGCTGGTACAAAGGACTTTGAAGAGAAATGGAATTTCAGTTCATAAATTCTCCACAGTAGGATCAAGAAGAAGTTCATAATTGTGTTTCATGGTGCATACATAACTTGTATGATTTATTACCTACCTTAGTTCTAGTAAATTTCCTTTAGTCACTTGTAGCAACGACTCATCAAACGAAGCTAGACAAATTCATTATGAAATTGTACCAGTTGCAAAATTTGCAACAGCTGTAGACATATGATTCAAGGAACATATGTTACAGTTGTATGTTACAATTTGCGAAACACAAACCTTAATAATTAGAACGAAGAACTTCCTTTGTCTTCTCATTTTGTTTGAAACTGTAAATAAATTTCAACAACATTCAAGCATATAGCACTGCCTTGTTAATTAATGCATTGCATTGTGCAAATAAAGCACGAATTATACATTGTACGTATGTATATAGGTACAAGAGCTTTTTCTACAATTTTATGGTGTTAGGTTGTCCGGAAATAAATTGTGGTTTTCTGTTATGTCATATTTAGGGCTTTTCTATACTATACATTTCAAATTTATGTTTATTAAGTAATATACCATTTCACGTATGTATATAGGTACAAGAGCTTTTTCTACAATTTTCTGGTGTTAGGTTGTCCTGAAATAAATTGTGGTTTTCTGTTATGTCATATTTAGGGTTTTTCTATACTATACATTTCAAATTTATGTTTATTAAGTAATATACCATTTGAACGCGTAGACGTCCCTCTATCATATAAGCGATACACTTTGGTTTTTTACCGTCATTTGTTCTGAGTATAACTTAAAAACGTAACAATGGACAAGAAGCAAATTCGTACCATATTCTTATATGAATTTAAATTAGGACGTAAAGCCGCGGAAACTGGCCGCAATATCAATCATGTATTCGGTGAAAGCACAACTAATGATTATAATGCATAAAAAGTTATTTGTTGAACAACCAAGTTTGGTAAATCGTAAGGGGCCAATACTCCTACGCGATAACGCTCGCCCGCACGTATCACAATTCACGATTCGGGAGATACACGAATTGGGTTATGAAACATTAAAACACCCTACTTATTCTCCCGACTTATCCCCTACAGATTACCATTTTTTTAAAAATTTGGATAACTTTTTGCGAGAAAAAATCTTCCGCAATAAAGAGGATGCTATAAATACCTTCGTGGAATTTATTAAGTCTAGAATTCCTGATTTTTATTGTAATGGAATAAGAACTCTTGTAAAACGTTGGAAAAAGTGTGTAGAATCTAATGGAAATTATTTCGATTAAATAAATTCATTCTAAGCAAAACTACACGTCTTTAAATCTCATGTAGAGAAACCGCAATTTATTTCCGGACAACCTAATATTACTAAAGGGAATAAATTATTTTTGCAATAACTGATTATATATTATATCTATCTTATGTGATATATTTAATTTCACGATTCTAAATTAGTTGGTCAAATTAGTTGAAATCCAGTATGACTGTATAAAAATTAAGTTTCGCGGTAAGTATGTTAAATATTACATTTATCTTATCTTTTTATTTAATACATTTTTTCTGTAAAAACTGGTCACACTTGAAAAAATGAAAGAAATTGCAGTAGAAAGTGCTACCGTCCAACAAAAAGTTCAATTACTCGAAAAGAGGGATGAGATTGAGAATTGAGGTCAATTAAGAATGAGATTTCAGTTCAGCATTGCGCTATAATGACTACAGATTTGTATAATGTACATGAGAGAGTGAAGCATTTGTTATAGTTCTGCAGAAATAAAAAATTGAAAGTAGTGCTCATTATTATAAATACAAATAGAGTGTGTCGTGTACTCGCGTCGGTTTGAATTATGTTTCAAACTTGGATCACGAGAGAAAAATCGGACTGTTTTCTAACGAGGTCTGAAGCGTTCCCGGAATACCCTTTCTCCAACGTTATAATATAAACGACTTGATTATGCGTTCAGCGCTCGGACTGACTCAATACTTGGTTGTTTAACGTTCAGAATGATACTGATTCGAAATTCAGAGGAAGTCACGCATCTCAGCTACTGAGGGCGGAGTTTAATTTTGGAAGTGAAAAATGGGAGAAATAAGAACATTAAGTATTGGTCGTAGGGTGTGGTGGTGGGAAGTGGTGGTAGAAGGATGAGGTGTCGGGGTTTTGGGGAATTCCGAAAAAAAGGAGATAGGACATGAGAGAAGGAAGACACTAGTTCAGTAATTGGAAAATCGGGACAATGGTTAATAAACTGAGTTCTGGTGGTGAAATTACCGAGGGTACGCGCTTAATAACGGCCCCGGCTAATCCTATGGGTCGCGGATTCTTCAGGCCCGTCTTACAATTTCCTTAAGCTATAAAAATAAAAGGAGAAAGGCTCGATGCGAAAATAGACAAAAAAATGTTCGGTACGGAACAGAGTGTGTAGTGTTTTATCACGTATACGGATGCAAAATAGAAATATTACCGAAAATTAATTCGGCAATACTTCTGAAAAATTATTGAATGCACCACAACTCTTAATTAGATGTTTTGCGTCAACAATCAGATTTTATTATTGCACAAATGATTTTGGAACGGAAGGAATGCTGTATATTTCCAAGAACTATGAAAAATAAAGCAATATTTAAGAAGCGATACAAGAAAGGAATCATATTTATGTTGCATTTTGTAATATTGTTATAAAATCTTCTAATTTTCGTGAAAAAGTATTAAACATTTCTTATGGTTATTGCATTAATAAAATAGAACAATTATTAAATAAGTTATATTTAAACTGTGAAAAGAGTACAATAAAAAGGAATCATTTTACTTGGTTACAATAACTTACAAAGGGCACGCATCTTTTATATCTCCTAATACAACTTTTAGGTATTATAACTTACAATTAGAGTAAAATAACAGGACACAATTCTCAAGTATTGTTGACCAAATTTAGCCTCAAAATTAAATTGCTCCTTATCTGTGTATCTGATTAAGACTTTATCGAAGTTGTTAGTATTATAGCAGTAAGGTAACTTATGGCTACATTTATTACTTAAATGCTTACTACACTTAAATTGTACAAATTTACATAACTTATCAAAACACAGGTAACCCTCGTATAACGCGGATGTTAGGTTCCATAAAAATCTCGTGTTATGTACGTAAATCGCGTTATGCGATAAAATTTAATTTTTAAGCCGCGCGGTGAAAAATGTATGAACAGATGAAGGGTTACTAGAATTTGTAGACCGCGTTATAGAAGAGTTACCTGTAATTATATAAATTATATAAAATAATGTATACAATTAAATGCATTAAGCATTTATTATCAACCTGGCACATTGTTGCGTCGTGTGTATCTCCGATGTTTCTTCGACTTTCTCGCAACTACGAAATTGTTGGACTAACATAAAGTATGGTTGATGTAGTTTCCAGATTTGTTACACCTAGTTGATTACGCTCTGGGAATCTACTTCACTGAAGAAGCCTTTAGTCAGGTTGTTATAATGGTTGATGGATCCAGAGATACCGGTTTATTTCTTTTTCTGCCCCAATCGGAGCTGAACTCTGGAAATATCTGGAAGCAGGCGGATTGGTTATTTTAGAAAATTTCTCGATTTCGAAGGGGAAACAGTCGAATACGTGATTGGCAAACGAGATGTCTTGTTTAAAAATGTAGCCGCACTCGTCCAAATGTTCCCTCAAGTACGGAACTGAACTCTCTCGGTACAGAAGTTCTTGCAAATTGCAAACTTATTAAGTTGTTGAACTTAAAAAGCATGTCCAAATATTGGAAAAATTTCTTAATTATCTTACTTATCACCCGGATTAGATCAAATGAGAATTTACGGTTTAACGGACAAATGTAGCGTTTTAATATATTTATAAATGCTTAACTAGAATAGCATACGGTACGTCTGAGTTTTATAAACTGCTTCAGACTACATGCTGCGTAGTTTACATAGTATTTATAAACACTTCCAGTCCGCGGTCGTACTCAACAAAGCTTGTCCCGAAACGTGATTCGGATACGCGAAATCTCGGGAACCCCGGCATTCTTATGTCGTGAGATACTTTCCAGTGTCTGACCCAACCCGTTCTCGCACATCTCTAATATCTACGCTTCGTTCAAATCGGTTTCCTTACAGAGCCTCCCTCGTCTGAATTAATAGGGAGACAAATCATTCGAATCGGTTTCCCTAAAAACATGCGCGCATTTTTTAAGTACAGTAGAGCCTCTGTAACGCGCCACAGCGTCGACGGGTAGTGTTTTCGCGACGAATTAATGACGCGACTTCGAACTTATCGCGAGAAAAGTGAAGTCTTTCAAAAGTATGAGCGGACTGTATGAATGTGATGGATATTAAAAGTACATCCTGAATTTTATACTATATATATATTTTATAACTATAAGTATAACTTAGTGATTATTCTAGGAGTGTACTTTATAAACATGTATGGTATTGTAGGGATGACCGAGCGTGAGTGCGTTGTTTGTATGAATGCGTTGTCTGTGTGAATGCGTGAGGGTCTATGGCCGGAGCGGTAAGGACCGGCGTGCCAGGTCGAGTGTTTGGGATAGCGCGAAAGATATTGAACGAATGTTTAGTTTTAGTAATCAGGCGAGGAGTGCGTGAGTGCGTGTGTGTTTTCTTCTAACGAAAAGTGTGCATGTATGCAAGATGACATTAGGGCGAATGCGAGGGAGCGAAAGGCAGTATGAATCCAGCGATTGATTGAGCGACACCCTTAGCGTAGCACGTAGCGATATAAAGTATTAATAAATATTATATAGCATAGAACAAAGTCCGTCGAGTTTACTATCCCTCCTCACATAAATCCCCTACAGTATAAAAAGCAGTTGTTGAATTACGAGATAAGTTGTGTGCATCTATATAGTGATTTTGAGCCAATGAAGAAGAGAAGGTCAATTGCTCTGAATTACAGTACAGATTCTGACACCGAATAAAATTTATTTTGGTTTTCTGAAGTATCATTATTTTTTTTATTAACCTATGCGATTTAAATGTTTTCAGAAGTTACCATGTCTTTTTCATACAAGCAGACTCTACGCGATTTTTAACCGTGTAAAGAAAATCAGCGCGGAACGGTCAATCCGCGTAAATGGAGGGGTGGGTGTAATTTAGGATTAGATGATGTGCGTGTGTCTTTCCTTTGGGGAAGGGAAAAAAGGAGTGGAAGGTGAAAATTGTAAGAATGTTTTTCTGTTTCTATTTTTTAAACGATGAAGTTGCCAGGGTAGGACGCGCAGTCGTCTGCTCTTGAGTGTTCACTTAATAAATTTGGGCCTAGCGTTTGCAGTGTCCTAGGGTGAGGGCCTTCGTGTGAGGCTACCATAAACCATTTCATTGACCAACGAATACTGGAAAAATAATCTATTGTTCACGACGCAACAGCCTACATTATCCGAATTAATAGGGAGACAAAAATGTTTGGATAATAGAATGATTACTTTTTTCTATATTAACACATCTTGTGCGGGAAGCGACTGAAGTCGTTTTGCGCGGATCATATCTTGAGCGGGAAGCGACTAAAGTCGTTTTGCACGGATTATTGGTGGATTATTGTTATCGATGGGCTTTTGTAATGTTTTTACAATAAGATCGGATACACATGAGTACTAGGTCGACGCCCGTATATTTCAACATTAAAACGTGCGTTGCAAAAATGCATTCCTATGAATCTTGCAAAAAATACAGTAACTTGGAAGAATATTATTAATGAAATTATAACAAGTTTATTAGTAGGGAACTGAATTAATGATCAGTTGATAATAATGATATTTCATAAAAATTATATAAATAAAAGTAGATTTTAAAATGGACAATCATCTGGAATTTGCTGAAATGGAAAGTGAAAGAAGCACAAATAAAAACTGGTCGAAACTGGTCTTTTTATTCCATTCTTAATTTTTAAAGAGAAACTAAAAGTTTTACTTAAGAAAAACCTAAAGTTCAAAAACTACAGCTATTTTGTGCAGAAGTAATTTTGCGTACGAATTGTAAAAAATCGCCCGTTAGCCGGTGAGAGTTTGGCGGCAAAGCACCCGCGCAAGATGTGTTAAACTTTATGTATTCAAATGGAAATCAACAAAATTGAAACTTTGTTTTAATATTCAAGGATCCCATATCTCTTTGGCTGCTACATCACGTAGGGTTTTTTTTAACATAGATACATAATTGTGTAGAGTTACATTCTTTTTGTTCGGCTGAATACAGAAAAGTGTATATAAGATTGTATGTAAATATCGCTATGAAAGGGCTGTTCAGATAACAGAACGTTCGGATATTAGGGTATTCGGATAAGGCAGGCTCTGCTGTATCTTTAACACGTTGAACGCCGGATCAATTCTACATAACTTGTCTACGGCGTCGGAATGAATTTTTTATTTTAATACAACACATCGCAATATGCATAAATAATATGCCAACGGTTAGAAATGAAACTGTTTAACCCTAGAGCTGGCTTCGGGTCTTTTCTGACCCACCGCCTTTTTATATTTTTAGTAGTTTTTGCTGTTATCAAGTTTACGTTCCTTAACATTATTTTCATATGTCGCATTGGAAACAAAAATTATTACACATAAGGTTTTAGGTCCTTCTTAACCCAAAAGTCTTAACTGTACAGTCAAAACGAAGAGCGCTCTAGGGTTAAATATGCTGTATGATGCATTAGATGAAAATTTTACAAATATAACCATTTATTTAAATTAAATGTTTTTACTAATCTTGGCATCACCAATCATCGATGGCATTCAACGTGTTAACCTACAGGATGAAGCTTCTAAAACGGGCCACCTGAATAACTCGTCTGCTTTTATCAATAGAAAAATATGCATAAAATCAATCATGCTTGGTTTCAAGGGAGACATGATCTGATGTCCATAGTTTCTTTGCGAAGGTCAATTTCGTTTTTGAGAGAGAGAGTATTTAACTATTTCCGGAGGCCCACCCTTAATCATGGGGTACGTAATTTAGCACTTTCAGAAAGTATTGTGATTAATAATATTAATTTCCAAAGTAAATGTTTGTTTTTAAGCGTTGACATTTTTTACAGATAAAATTCAAATATCAACTATTCGTTAACTTATTAGTATAATAACTCAGTACCTTTTTTCGACAGGTATCTCAAGTTAATTATGCAGTATTATCTTTCAATTATTTCCTGGTTCAATCTTCATAATATTTATAGCTTAAGTATCAACTAATTACTACAGCAGAACCTCGATTATCAGAACACCGATCAGCGGAACGATCGATTATCGGAACATCGATTAACGGAATATTCGATTATCGGAACACTGATTAACGGTATGGCCTAACAAGTAAGGAAGGAAAATATGTTCATATTTATGTAATACAATGTTTTCATTTCGCCTATCTCGACATAAGTGATGTAAATAACATAAGAAGAAGAGAAAGAAAAAGCATCTAGAAATAATTCCAGTTCTATTCTTACACGCTCCGAAATATTCATTGCTTTCGAAATGGCTTTAAGATGGTACGAAGTTTACAAGTGGATAGAGAGGATACCGGGCGAAATAGGAACATTAAAAAGAATCGTTTTTTCTTTGCACCTAACGGAGGAAGGTTGGAAAATAAGAATAGAGACTGCGGAAACTCGCTAAAGTTTTGTTTTTGTTTAATATTCATATTTATAAAATATTTCAAAATAAGCAATCTTCTTTTATGCGAAAACAGAGTTATTTGATTATCCGGACAACGTGTGTGTTTGAATGATCAAAGTTCTACTGTGTACATGAACAACAACAAACTAATTGTATTAACAATACGACCGGAATAGAATCACTACATTAGTATATTCAGCAAACTGTATGCAGTAAATGTTGAAACTTCATTTTTGTTTATAGTTGCAAAACTAAGAACCATATCGCCAAATAAGATTCATTTTGAGTAACTCTATTGGTAAATTGAATGTATGTAGTGTTTTAATTACTATAGAAACGTATTTGCTTGAAAAACGAGCCATCGTATTTACGATATGGAAAGTAATCTTTTTATCGGTTTGCCATCATTTTCACTTCGTGCATAATCATGTGAAAACGCATAATAATACTGTAATGATTCGTGAAACTCGAGTTATTCGTAAATCCCCTGTAGCAAATGTAAATTTCCATAATATGTACTTCTAACATGATCATGCCGTTTAACCATTCGAAATTCGTCTTATATGAGTACAGAACCAAGGCTTTCAGTTAGTCCGATAATTAGAATGTGCAATGGTTCTGATTAGTACATTACCTAATCCTACAGTAGCTGCTACATGACAACCAATTACTATTAACGTATTTGACCATTTGACCGAAACAGACAATTATGTCGATTAGGTAATCTGATGAAGTAGTAGACGTCAGTTGGGGAGAAAAGGAGGTAGAGAATAGGGGGAGAAGCGTATCTGGCGGATTTACGAGTTAGCTTGATGATGAGCATTGAGTTGGAAGCATGATAATTTGTTCCAGCTAACATTCACGGCGCAAAGATACTTAATTAGGTGTTGTTGTCGTTGCTAATAAACAGATGCGTTGACACTAATATAATATACTGTTGCAGCATAGGGTGAGAGGATTGGGTAGATAAGAGGTAACTAACAGCATGCCTGAATTATCCATTAATGGATAGCGATGTTGCGGCCAACTCCGATTCATTCAATTATTTGCGAGACTATGAATAGTAGCCGAAGCATTGCCATTGAAATGAGAAATTCCAAAAGGACTTAGAGAAATTTACTGGACGTGTTTCCGGTGCAACGCAACAGAGAGCTCATAGGTGTGCGATCTTTGGTACATTTACAATAGTAAGCAGATTCACTGAAATTCCATATTCCGAAATCGGTTAACATTACTATGAGCTACAAACATGAAAAAAACAAACGGTGAAAAATGGGGAAAACCGCAGTTTTTCACGACTTTCGACCTATAACTGTAATAAATCTATTAGGTTGGTAAGAAATTAATGTCGCTTTTTAATCTTTATCTTTAAACCCACAGATCTCGTCTCAGAATAAACTTTTTTAATTAAAATAAGATCCATCGCAATCTACACATTTTTGTCAACGAGAAATAAGTTTTTCAATTCCAGTAGTATAAAATTTCGGTATTCTGGAATTGATGAATCCTTTGAACGCATTTTCAGCAGCAGCTTGGTTGGTGAAGAGCTTCTCTTGCAAATAGTGGTCGAGGTGTTTGAATGAATGGCGATAGGTCCGGGAAATATGCTGGGTGAGACAGAGTTTCATAGCCCAATTCGTTCAACTTTTATAGCATTAAGTTGAGCGCTGTCGTGTAAAAGAATTGGGTTCTCACAATTGGCCAATGTCGAATTTAATCGTTGCAATTTTTTATGCACGTGCGTTCATTCACGGTATCTTGTCCAAATGCATCGTTAATGTTACGAGTCGTTTTCGCAACTTTGACGTAGTTTGTACACATAAGAAAAATAATAAAATTTGCTTCCTGTCCATCTTGAAGTCAACAGTCTGAAGTGAACACAAATTAACAGTAAAAACAGAAGCATGTAGAGCAACATCAGCACTGTAAAATGATATTATAAAATAAATAGAATGAAGTAATTGTTATTTGAAAACTAAGCGTCAAAGTTTGAAAACTCGAAAACTGACATTAATTTCTTACTAACCGAATATTAAACCAATCCTGGTAATTTCTCAAAAGAACTCAAGTCGTTTGGTCTAATTTTAAAAAAGTTATTCTGTTTTAAAGGGTTTACGAATACTTTTGTCCGCCACTGTATGTATATTTCGTACGACTGTCAACAAACATTATATTTCTCTACCTTTACCGGGAAAGGAAGGGAAAAAGTTAGTCAACCTGTAAATAATCAACCTTGAGTTTATAATAAATATTTAATTGGCGAGACTTTTGATTTCGAAACCTCAAATCGGTAAAATCCTAGGACAGCTGGGAGTCTAATGCAATTGAGGTGTTTTAACTGGAGTGAGTGTCTGTTACTGGATTATGTAATGTTGGAAGGTGTGATGCTATATACAGGGTGTCACGTAACTCTGGGAAAATCCGGAAATGGGGGGTTGGTGGGGTGACCCTGAACAACTTTTTCCTTATCCAAAATGTAGTTTGAAGCTTCGTTTTCGAGTTATCAACGAAAAACACTGGCCAATCACAGCGCCCGTAGAGCCAGCGTTACGGGACAACCCTGTATATGTAGCAGTAATCGAGGTGTTTGTCTGTGCCTCAGTGTGCCGCGGCTTGCTGCAAAACCTCATCATCCGGGTGAGTCACATAACTTGTACACCTCGAATAATTTCTACAATACGTGTTCTACAAAACAGTGTTTTGTATAAAAATTGCACGATATCAAAGAGAACATACGATGCTGAAACGGATTTTTTTAAATAACCTACTTGTTTACGAGAGGTCAAGGTGACTTTCAACTTTTTAAATGGAATGTGTACCTTTTTATGTCAAAATTTAAAAGAGCAGTCAATTTTCTATAAGAAAGTATTAAGCTTCATTCGTCACGTTGAAGAGACGTGCGCGAGCTCTAGAATTGCGCGGCTGAGCAGTCGCCGAGGAATTAAAGGGAAGATTATGCTTTCCTTGTGAGAAAAAAAATAACTTAGCTTGCCTTGGGATGCAACAGATGTTGCTTTTTCGTTCCAATTGTATTCCAGTGGTCTGCATATTTTCATTAACAGAAATTACAATATTTCTTGCATTTACTGCTTATGTAACAATTTTAAGTTTTTTGAACTCCTTTTCCCGATATTATCAGCTTCGCGAGACTTTCTAATTAAAGTGGTGTCGCTCAAATACTCGCCAGTACCGCGCTAGTGCCTCAGTGTACCCAGGAGTACCTCAGTTTATGTAACTTATACCTCCAAATCAAAGGAGAAGGGTGTAGAAGACCCTCTTGACTCCTGCTAGCCGCAAGGATGTTTACTCTTGGTCCCTCTTCTTAGCGTTCTATGTTAGTTCTGCTACCACGAGGGCGACGTCGTGTTAATTAAAGTACAGTATGGTCAGGGCAGCTATGGTCAGGAAATCGGTCCGTGTAGAACTATACAATCTCTCTGCACTAGTGTCGAATTTCACCATAAATGACAATCATTCCAATTTTCTCGTCCTTTAAGCGATTCATTGTGAAACATGTACCAATACTCTGATAATACTTTTTGTAATTAGAAGGACATACACTGTCGCTCATAAGTAGTAAGACACTCATTATGTTCGTACAGAAATTATTATATGATTTAACTCTTGGCTACAGACATCTGTCTTTAAGACATTACCACAGAAATGTAGCCTTTCAGACAACTTTGGCCATTTTATTTATTAAATCACTGCGTTTTAAAAAATATTTTAATGTAACTATTTTATTTAACGAAATATACACTGTTCCTTAAGATTTTCTACAATGTTCTACAAAAGCAGTATGCTTATAATGTTATACGCAAAATTATGACTTTTTAAAATGGAAGTAGTGTACCACCTGCTATCAATTGAAGCTACTCAAAAACCGCATATGTAATAGTTATAAGTTGTAAGAGCTCCTAGAATTCTCCGCTGTAGTTGTAACAGTGAAATAAAAATTTCGACTCGTCTCTGAGACGAGTGGTTCGTAGTTAAAAGGTTAAATATTTTTTCGTCAGATTTAGTACCACACGTCAGCAGAAATTTATGTTTTCGTTACATAACGAGCTACCAGACTGAATAATTTTGTAATGACGCTTTAGGTTTGCTCCACATTTAGCAAGTGTCCTAATACTTATCAATGGGAGTGTATTTGTTCTATGCTGATAAACATGACGCCCTAGGAAACCGAAACAATGCAACGTGCTGCAGCGTGACTGCCACGTTACGAGCGACGATAAACGAGGGGTGGGGTTCAGCGCGCAATATGAACGATCCCAACGCATAAATACTACACTACTATAAATAGCGATTACATATTTATCGTAATTTCAACGGGTGTATGAGAAGTATTGCAGAGAAAGTAGCTAACATTGATAAACCTTTGAGGTGTTTTCTTTCTGCAGAATAACACTATGTCCCAACAGTAAAAGTCTTGTTCAGAGCATAGAAGCACATCCTCCTTATCTTCCTTTTTTACCTTTCACCTACAGCATTATCACGTGCAAACTTTTTACCTATGCAAATTATTTAACAAAAAATATATTTAAAGAAAAAGAAGACGTTAGAGCTTATAATTTTTTCTGTCAACGAGACAAAGTTTTATAACAATGAATAAAATGATTCAAAACATAATAATATTTGTCGCCATTTCCCAAATTCCAAAACGGCACAAACTTTTGGGGTATCTGACACTTAAATTTTATTTTTCCTAAAAATAATTTATATAAAAATACAATTTCCGTTCAAAGAAAAAAAATATTAAATCTTATTTTACTGGCACACTAAATTAATTTTGCTATTAAAGTTCCATTTAATTTTTACGAATTTCTTAAATCGTTTCTAACTTCATTAGTCGTTGTATCTTATAATACAAGTTGAAGACTGTTTCTACTTTCAATTATTTATTATTAGTTGTCAAACGTTGTTTATTACACTTATGGCTGTCAAGCCAAATTAGTTACCAAATGTTACAAATGTCAATATGAATGGTGAAAACTTTTCTTTAATTAAACATTGGTAAGTAGAAAGGTGAGATAAGAAGTTCGATCTTTGTTTGCAGCGGGCAGTCTAATAGCCGTCAACCAGCGATTCAGGCTTACTTGACTTCTTAGGAACTCATGAATCTCTAGCATAATTTATAACATTTTACAACAATAAATTACACGATATAGCAGGTCGTTGAATACTATGTATGTATTATTAAAAAAAAATATGGTTCCATTTAAAAAAATAAACCACCCTTTATACTAAACAACTTTTGTTCAAACATTTTTTTGGTAAGTAGATTTGAGATGTTCCAAATTTGCGAGATAAAAGAAACACTCTGTATAGTAATAGGCACCTTAGCGAGAACTAGTGAGAAAGGTTAATGTTAGTTCGTCCCTCTGGTGGTGACTATGGTACACTACGTGGAATAAATATAGTGCGCGCGTAAAATCGGTTAGGAGTCAAAGTAAACGTGTTTCGAGTGTTCTAACAAAGGAATTAGCAGAAATATGAGAAGATGAGGACGCGAACCCTCAGTTAGGGCCGTATAATATATTTACCGTGTCTGCACAGGCTCTGTCGTCCTGCAAATTCTTGTAACGGTCTTCGTTCTCACCTGTATTCTGCTTCAGTTTTTATTATTTTATTCACTGCTTTCTTCCGTTGATTACCCTTTATGCTGTTTACTTCATCCCGTGTCAGTTCCACTTTCCTGAAATTCGATTAGCCAATTGATTTGCGTTGGTCACATAGGTTTACGATACGTCAGGCACAGAAAGGAATTTCAAATATTAAAAATGTTAATTGGTATTTTTAATTTGTCCGATAGTAGTTAGTCATCAATTGTCATCCTTTTATTGTACGGACCGTAAAACAGAATGCCATATGCGGTTCTGGTTGCCGCTACATCAAGCTGTGTACGCTTTAATTTACGAGCGCGCTATGTTTGTTCCGCCGACCTTACCGCCGCACAGTTAATTACTAATGGGAGTACTAATTACTGAGATGTAAACTATACCTGATATAATTAAAGTTAATAATTTTATATATTCAAATATTCACCACATCTTCTTGTATTGCTAGATGTTTGCCCGATATTAAATTATTGTACTTCTGTCGCGTTGCAAAATTCAATAGAATTATCCCATTAAAAAAGAAATAATAAACTGAAAAAGTTATAAAAAGTTGAGTCAGCAGTACCAGGTGGGAAATCTGGACATGAACAGATAATGTCATAAATTGCCGCATCGGATGGTAGAACAGCTGTTACGGTGGCTTTTCCAACCTTATATGAAACCAATGTGCCCAGAAGTTTGTAATCAGTTATCTTGTATCCACCTATGTATGTGGTATCTATATCTGAAAAAAAGTTTTCAACGATCTTCTACACATCAACACAATAGAGCAAAATTAGTATCTAAATATGTAAATAGGAAATTATAGTACAGAATTCGACATTTTGGAAAAGTCGAGTGCGTACTTTTAATTTTATACGTAAAACTTCAAAAGTTTCGTTAAGCAGTATACTCTTTATAAGATATATTTTTACAATACTTAGTGTTAATGCTCATGGTTGTGGCGATGAACTTTCGAGCTTTGTGGATGTTTGCACGATGTTGTGCCGTCTAGATACTGGTTCGAAGGACCACTCAAATGATTGGGACATGGAAAAACTGATCTGTGGTATCACGTGATGTGAGCTGGTTGCTCCTTGGTTCTCCTTGTTCGTGGTGGTTGAACGACTACTCGACGACTCAACTCTCCGACGTCGCGTCTCGGACGTCCGTGGTTAATGGTTAACGATTGCATTTGCCAATCAGCGTGTCTAATATCGTCTTTACCGCCCTTCCAGTGCGCCCTTAGCGCGCTGTCACCTTGGAAGGGTGGGAGGCGGTCGCGAGGGGTGGGCGGAAGGTCCCAAAAATCTGGAATTTCCTCCGGGTGACTAATCGGCAAGCGGACCGTTACATACAGATGTGCCGTTCGGAAATTCGTGGTTTATGGTATGTTCGTAGGCTATTGAGCGCTAGGGACACAAATTACTAAAAATCTAGCAAAGCAATTCTAGTGACCCTCGCAGGATGTACTTAGACCCGTGCAAGCAATAAACGAAAATCCTGAACTCAAAAATAACCGTTCCCGGTCGATCGTGCCATAAACCGTTTCTACAGAAAACCTAACACTTAGTAAATATGTGAAATTAGTAAAAATAGTGGAATACTTTTTAAGACCAAAATATTTTGGACTACAATTATTTTTATTGAGGATCATTGTCATAACAGAATTCGAATTTGAACATATTGAAAGAAGTGTTGTATTGAATTTTGTATTAGTAATGTAATCTTACAACGAAATGAAATTTATGATCTGTCAATTGTCTTAATAAATTGGGTTTTCAGTTAAGCACGTGTTCTTCTTTAACCTTCTTGAACTATTCAAGAATGGTTTCTTCTCCTAGCACAATAATTGACATGTTAAATATGATATTCATTGTAAATAATGTTAAAACGTTTTTAAATTCTGTAAATAATTTAAACAAACTCAAAGGGGTTTTAATGAAGAAATTAAAGCAAAACAAAAAAGATTTACTAAAAAGAAATGAGCAAGCTAGCTGTCGTATAAAGCTGCGTTTATATAAATTTACTTGTAGAACAGGTTTACAAATAACGTACAGAATTTCTTAATTTTATGAACATGTAACGGTACATAAGTTGTCGATACTTATATCTTGTTTGTCATTTCAGAACAGGGACAAAATCCAAGCAAGAAGAAAACAACGTTTTCAAGGCTACTCCGAGGATTAAAGACACACAGAAAAGAGAAACAAGCACAAACTCAAGGTTCTCCGAGGCATGGTCGCGCAAGAATGGGAGTACCACAAAGGGTAAGTGTGTGTCTGTGTACAGAACCATAATCCTACTTCAGCAAAGCAGTTATTCACTTTTAATACAAATTTCCCAGATATTTTTCACCCAACCACAGTTCCATATTTGATGCGTAATTTAGACTGCTTTTTCTCACTCTATCTGATTAATTTAAACCAAAAAAAAAAGACGAATGAAATAGTTTTCTGAAAACTTATTTTGCCGAAAATTCATAAAAATTAGCAAAATTGGTTTGAAATTGAGCTAATAGCAATGAAAGTAGACGTATTAGAAATAAACAGAAATAATTGGAACGAATATTTAAAATTAGAATAGGATAGTATTAGTAACATTTTTGTAAAAGTAACTGAATATATAAAAATTTATGAAAACAATGAGGTTTACCTAATATTGTTTAAATGTTAAAATGATATTGTGTCATTATATTCCAAGTAATTCTGGTTCGGCCGATGGTTGATCTTTCGATCGTTCGGGCTTGGTCGGTGTTTGCACAAGGTGTGCCAATTACTTAGTTTTAGAAATGTTTGAATGCGTGTTAACTGGATGGTCCAATTTATTGTCAACTTGAACTAATATACAATGAGAGAGTACGTTTGTTTTGATAGATCACGTAGCTGATCGATTGTTAAATTTGCTGTGTTGTTCTAACGTTACTATATCTCGATGTGTTCGAAAATAACTGAACCTACTCCTACGTTCATTCTAGCCTTTTTGTGTTAATTGCTGACTAGCTCTTCCTTATGATGCACGTTGATTGGCCGTTCTAAGAAGTAACAAATCGCCAATCAACGTGCCTAAATGATCACGACGACCTTCCTCTTGCACCGTTAGCGCGTTGCCTTGGAAAGAGGTTGGCGATGGGTTTGTAAATTTTCTCCATGTTCTGATCCCTCCGGTCCTTTGACCGTTACAACTAATTTCTGAGCCACCCTTCGAAAGGCCCATTTTATGATAGGTTTTTTAGTTATTGAGGACGAGAAAAACTGTCTTCCAAAGCTCCGAATTGTAAACCTAACTGTCTTTCGCCAGGACATACTTCAATCCTCGAAAACATGCTAATAATGAACTAAAGCCCTAATCTTAAGAATAAGTGGCATAAACCGCTACGCTAACAAATTCAATTCACTGTGTAAAATATCAAAATATTATATAATATTCTCATAAAAAGCAAAATACACCAGTCAGTATATTAAATTTTGAAACAATCTTGTTTCCAAGTATTTGAAATCATCATTGATGTATCACTAAAGTAATTAACTTATGTATGTGTTGAAATTTTATTATGTTCCGTTATTAATTTATTATTGAATACAACATCGTCCTCATGAAAATAGTTTTCTCACGTGCGTATGTGTAACTCTGCTGGAACAATCTGTCGGCTTCGTTTAATTTTATTTCGTGAGCAATTTATACTTATGTAATGGATTGAAAGTTTTGCACTAAATTAAATGACATCGATAGAGATTTTTCTGTGAATTTTAGGGAGAAAGTACTAGTATGTAATGTGAAATATAATTGTTTGAGAAATACAATTTGACATCATTAAATAATGTATTAAGCATAGCAAAAATTGGTAATTATGTTTTAAAATATTCTAGATATGTATGAAAACTTGTATCGATCACTTCAAATGTGTTAATGCTGTTTAATATTTTTAGTTGATGCTTTTGTTAGTACTGCTATAGTTACGGCTGTTATTTTGTATTATTATTGTGCATTAATATTCTTTAATGTGGAAAACATTTAAAACAATAAATGATGAAATAAATATAAATTTATTTAATTTGACCTATGTTTATTTTATGTTTACTTGTATATTTATTATTAACCCGATTTACTTAAACCTTATTAGGAAACATTGTTTTAAACATATAGATTTATAAATACTCTTACATATATAATTACATTTTTATTTGGTATAACACGTTCCTTTGCAATAACTAAGTATTTCACTTTTATTTAATGAATGTTAATTATATTCCCGTCCATAAATCACCATATACTTATTTTTAATGCGTTTAGATTAAGAACAAATTTGCGTTAAACTTACAAAATGGAACCAACATTTGATAATTATTTGCATTATAAAGGACAGTAAATTGTCCTTCCCTCCTGTAATTTTACTAACAATTACTTTCAAGAAACGTTGTGTTCAAAATTAATCCAATGTCTCCGATGACTTATAGATCGAGTTATAGATCTACAAAACGTATGTTTCAAATTTTCATTACGAGCTCAGATAAAAAAGTTGTAAACGGTGACCTTTACAATTTTCTTTGCGATTCCCACAAATTGCAATTTTTTCCAAAATTTTTGCACACGTCATCTAGTGTACTAATCCTTCTAACTTCTAAAAAAAAACTCAAGTCGTTAGGTCCAATTTTAAACAAGTTATACTGTTCTAAAGAGTGTTCGAATATTAATGGGAGTCGCTGAATGTGTATGAAACATTTGTTTCATTAAATTACAAATAAGTACATATTTGATATAGAAGTTTTATAAACGAGAAAACTACGAGAAATTTTTCAGACATAGGTACTACACGATTAAACAATTCTGTAATCATTGCAAGCATTTTTTTATTTGAAATACTGCATTTTAGTCACAGAACGTTGAACACTTTATGGTGACATCCAGCAATTTTCGTTGCTTTGCCTTTCATTAACTAAATGTCGAAAAGTTACTCTGCCAACAATTTGCCTCCTGTGATGAAAGTTGCAATTTTTCAATTCTC
>NW_017100887.1:80581-115742 GCF_001263275.1 Habropoda laboriosa
ATACAATTCTCACGTTTTAGTTCTTCTGTTCTCTTTCTATCCATTTTGGCATGTTCCCTATTTTTATTTGTCTTCCTTCTCAAGTTTTATATGTATATGTAGTTTAAATACTGTTTTGTTCTATATCGTTGAAAATTTAATATGAATTGTTGGTGCTTCTAGTAAAGTAACTGCTTAGAATAATGCGAGTATACACGAGATATATATACAAAGTGTTCCGCTACACCTGGAAAAAAATTACGGAACGGTCCGTAACGGTTGAGATCGCCTTTGTTTCCGGTTGGTTAAAGGCGTAAAATTCCAGAAATGTGTTTGATGTCGTTTTATTTAATGTTTAGTTCGAGCGGGTGTCGTTCTAGGTGTATTGTTTTAGACTATCTGTCGACTATATTAGTTTTGGCACCTTGCTTCCGAGCAATCAATGGTCAGGAAAAGGGGCCTGGAGTCAAGCGTCGCTTCATGGGTTTTTCCCGACTTCACCCCCTTCCTACCTGTGGCGGTTGCTTGGCGTTTTTGGTTTATAATTATAAAGGTGTTTGGTAATGATAATAATAATATCTAATAATAATGTTAATAAGTATTGTTTAGTCGGAAAAAAAGAATAAACCTAAGGGAATCCTGTAGCCGGATTTATGGCTTCAAAAGTGGTTACGTCCAGGCAAGTATTTTGTTTTTAACGGACAAAGGTGTCCTTTTTCGCGCTGCGTGCGACACTCGGCCACTAGGACTCGAGAGGCCATAAATCCTGGAGTCTCCAAGAGTTCAAGGGACAAGTGGGCCTCAATATTTCGTGACTGGGCCCACTTCACGCGAGAAAGTCTCGACTTCGCGGAGACTCCACAGGATTCCCAAACATTCCATCGCCGAACACCTCTTCGGTCGTTGTGCATTTCTTCCCTAAAATAGCGCGTTTAGGGCGCAACGGGAAGGGGGTGTCAATGCATCGGAGAAAAACTGATTGGTGGAAAATCGTTTTGGAGATCACCAATCAGGGTGATTCGGCGAGGAACGCAGCTTTCGTGGAGACGGACCACGAAGGCTTGCGACAGTTCAAGATAGAAGGCCACAAGACACAGTTCAAATTAGAAGTCTCAACAAGAGACAGCTGCAATAGAAGTCTCACCAAGAGACCAGTATCGAACTCTAATTATTGAAATTAGAAAAAAATGTATAAAAATGTTAATAATAATATCTAATAATAATAATGTTAATAATAATATTATAATAGTATCTAATAACAATGTGTGGGGGAAAGGCAGTGGGTTCATAACAGGGGGTGATTTTAGAAGCCGATATAAAAAGAAAATCAAGAATAAAAAAATTGTATTTGAAACTTCGTGTTTTAGTTATTAACGGTTAAAAATATCCCTGTAGCCGAGCAAATCTCCGTACACCAACAAATATAGATCACGTAAAGACATGAGGGGTACAGTGATCCTCAAAATCAATGACACATGAGCGGCACTTTATCTCGTACAAAGGTTGATTTATACTACCTATTCAGATACTTTAGGATGTCTGCATGATTTCAATATTCTTCTAGGAAAAATACAAAATCCTGAGAATTCAAGAGAAAAACTAGTATTATGAAGAAAATATAAACGTATAGTAATCTGATTATTTCTTTGCAACAAACTGAACAGAAAAATCTGTATAATAATGTGACATGGTAACTGTACTTGTTGTTTGTTGCGGATTGAGTAGTTGTGTAGATGACTGCAAGCCAGACACTGTGTGTGAACATAATGCATACCATACGATAGTATCCGTTCATACACGATCTGGCAGCTTCAGACACGGCGAAACATTCTTGTAGAGAATGCCAGACGGCATCTGTCCGAAACGTTAAATGTCTTAAATGATACAGTCGCATCTTATTATATACAATAATCTTTGCCAAAACGAGCCTGTGCCGTAACTATTCCGTGCCTGAGCGGATAATATAAATCGATCCTCGACCTCAAGATATAGAAAAGAAGACTGTAACATTCGGCGCTGCAACCCACAAGTACCGACTTCTGCTGCACTACAGTTTGCTTCACCATGACACAGGTGCATGTCGGAAAGTTCTTCAAATGTGTATTCCATTGTGAACTACACACGCAACAAACACAATCCACGTGAGGTGGGTGAGGAACGTCGTTACGCTGTTTTCACCTCAATTTATTAAAGTATAAGTGTATGGTCGGCGTACAATTGGTCCAGAAAATACAATCGTTTACTTTGTTAATTGTCCCGGCTGCAGCGGTTCGGCGGGTACGTCGCGATGGTCAGTAGAGGAACAAACTGTCTGGAGGTGTAGGCGTACTAGGTTTTTATATTGTTAGGACAGGGAGACAGGAGTAGCGATAGATAAAGATAGAAGTGGAGAAAGTGGTGGAAACGGAAAATTCGTTCGTCCTCGTGCGAACCTGGATGCCACATGTGCGCTTCTTAGGCCACTCGAGGACGAAAGCAAGTCTTAACCCGGGGAGAGACAAAAGAACGGAAACTAAAATCTGAAGGAGTTGGAAAAGAGAAAGTTCGCGTGGAAGAATAGAACGAGGTTTGGTAAGGATTTGTTGACGACGACGTCCCCGCCACATATGTATTTTCGCTTCCTTTAACAGTAACACGGGAACCGTTTGAGCTATTGAAAAAACAAACCACAAATTTGTATTCGGTAAGAAAAAAAGGTAAGATTTCATTGGACACATTTAGTTTTAGGAATTATTTTTATTGTCGAAATATTTAATTATCTGTATTTTCCTCCAACATAGTAGTTCGAAAATTTGACGCCGGTGTCCAGAAGTAAACCACTGAAAAGCAATCAGTGTAGATTACAATATTCGCATAAAAAAAAGGTAAAAAAGGTAATCTGAAAATTAAACCTATACTAAAAGTATAATACATTAAAATGTAATCAATTAAATTTAAATGATTACACCAAACTAAAACTGATTAACTTGTATAAAACGAACACTGTATATTATTCCAAGCAGTTAGTTTGCCAGAAAAGTTAAATATATGGTAAAGTAATATACGTATATACAATGTAGAAGGTGGTCCACCTAACGTGACCACCTCAATTATTTTCATTATTAGTAAACCGCTCCAAATTTTTTTGGTCATAGAGGATACGGTTTCAAAGGCTCTGCAAGGTAATGATCTTAGATTTTTTCTATGTCCTTTTTTTAAATAAATTTTCGAGATTACGTTTAACATTTTTATGTGTAAATTTTATACGTAAAAATATGTATTATATTGTAGTCGTTGAATTTGTCTCAATGCCTGCTAGCTAATAGACAACAAAAACTATAGGGTTGTACATAAAAAAAATTGAACGTGGCCTTGAAAACTTATGTTAAAAAAGGACAGAAAAATCTAAGGTCCTTTGAAAACGTATCATCTGTGACAAAAAAAATTTGAATCGATTCACTAATAACGAAATAATTGAGGTGGCCACGTTAGGTGGTCCACCCTGTATAATGTACGTTGCTTTACGGTATATTTTACAAAGGACCATTCCCAAGTATTACTTACCGTGTTTGATCGAACTTATGTGCCATGTAGTTCTTGGAAAAATATTTCAAGCATAGGTACTTCCTTTTTTATCGGTCAGTTTTCATATTTCAGAGGTACATGCTGAAAGTTTAGGATGTTGAAACTTACTTGGTTAAATACTTACATTGGACAGTTGCATTTGAAAAAATGGTTCAAATATAGGAATTGTTTGTCTTTTCACGCCAGATTTATCTATGTAGATAACTTTCAGAAAAATTCATTTATTTAAATAATGTACTAATCCTTAACAGTCTTTTGTTAATTTTCCTTTTGTGAGACATTAATTTATTTTCATGTATATTTGAGAGTGATGATGAGAATAAAAGCTACTGACCAAAATAAAAAATATAGATAAATTGAGATTCTGATTTTGCGCATTGTAATAACAAATGATTGTACCTATTTATTTACTCACACTCTGTGCAACGTACACTGTTGGATTACTTAAGGTATATAATAAAGTTTTATTTTCGAAGTTTCCAGTTATTAAATTGTCTGTTCTAAAAGTTTGACAAATGTAAAAATGTAGTTTGATTGGACTATAGCGATCTTATAATCTTCAACACAGTACTTACTGGATCACGGGTGAATTAAAAATGGAGAAGGAAATTAAATTTCAATAAATCGTTAAGTTCTCTGAATTGATGGTACCGATGAAGCATTAACTACAAAATTTAATTCTTTATCGGCAATTTCTAATACACAGATTCTTTGTACTTGACAATTTCAATGTCACAGACACGTCATATTAGTGTATCATCATGTACATAGCGATCAGCTGCGCGCCCCTTAACAAGCACTCAAAGACATTCCTCCTGCTTTGACCTTGGTACAAAGTATCACGAACCCTGATAATACTTGGAATGAAATTTCCTCGAGAACCTTCGATAAAGCACTAGCGCGCGAGCAGAAGCTCGATTTGGACTCTTAGTTCCGAAACCACTGACCATCATACGATCAGCAAACCACTCTGCAGTAGGCCACAAATTCCATGACTAGATCAAGAACAATTTAACTACGGTGATGCATTACAGTGAAAATTTAATAATGTAGGGATGATAGAAGGATCCATGGTGTAAGCCATGCCGAGAGTGTGGTTTTCTTCAGACGGGAAAAGGAGGTAGAATATTAGAGCTGATTAATCGTACCACTATTGAAGGAAATCTAACGTACAAATTAGCTTTTTAATAATCGATTAGTTATTCTTCGTTTGCTGTTTCCTCCTTTTTATCTTTATGAGTTTCATTTGTACATTAACAATACTTCTTGATTTCCTAAAATCTAATTCCCACATATATTTGCCGTTTGTTACTATAATACGTTTCCATGAATTTAGAAAGCCTTGAATAGAAAGCAAGAAAGAAAGATGTGTCATTTTAAGTGCACATCATAATTTGATAAAATACATACAAGACGAGTTTTGAGATTTTTTAGTCCTACTTATAGTCTTTTTAGGAATTTCGGACGTCGTTTAATAAGTTAGAAATTATTCTGAGATTTTTAAAATTGAACGAAATAGAAATGTGATGATATTGTAGTTTAACAGTCCTGTTGATTTTACGAGTTATTTAAAAATTTTCGTGATTAATCAAATTTTTATAACAGAATACGCAATATTCATTAATATCCACATTTAATATCATCAGAAGAAATCTAAGTGCATCGTTCCCTTAAGTAATCCAATTGCCAATAAAAAGATATAAATCTCTCGTATAAAGATCGAATGCAATTTACAATAAGCATGTATACGTAAAATCTGTATTATTACTACGATAGCCGCAATGAATTTCCTATCGTAACCACAATTCGTGTTGCATCTCGCTGTCTGGCAGGATGTCCTGGTAGCTGCAATGGAAGGTTAGCGACGAGTTCTCGGAGGACACGAATCGAGCCGTGATCCCAGCAGAACAGATGTTGCGAACTGTTAACAGCGACACGCCAGTCTCTTGTCGACACCACTGACCGCACATTGTCATTCATTTTGTTTCGGGTTGACTGCTGTCCGTAACCTCACGTTTCGTTTGGAAATCTAACGACAAAGCATATTTATTTTTCGTCAACATTATAAACATATCTATCATAGGTTCTTTAAAGTTACAATGTGACAAAGGAACATTGTACATTCTATTGTAACGTTAATTTTTCTAAACGTTGCGAAGAAATTAGAAACATTTGGAACAGTTCCTGTTTAAATCGTAGACCTTCAGTTGAAAACATGAAAAGAAGCGGTTAATGTCGCGACAAAATGGTAATTGAACTGCTTTCTTTCTGCAATCAATTATAAGTTGCATAGTTGTTTATAACAAATTGTACTGAATTCTAATAGGAGTTTATTATACCTATTTCATATATTAATAGGTACTAGATTGACACACTAAGATCTTCTACGATTCCAGTGAAATTTTTCATTGAAACTATTAGAAAATGATTTACTTGGGAAGGTTGCCTCTGCTCTCTAACAAAAAGAACTCCTTAAGTGCATCGCTCACTTCTTAGCCTTGCCTTCATAAACAACCCAGCTACCTCAAACATAAAGTCAGGATGTATTCCCTGCAGTAGCTTGCGCTGGTACGGTTAGGAGGACTTCAAATTAATGAAGGACCGCTACTACTTTCACCGGTTTGTGAATTGTCAATTTATTTGCACATATTCGCAGGCTGTGTGCAAGTGTAAAGTTGCTGTGCAATGTTGTGGTGTAGGAATATTTACTTCTGATCGATTGGCTGTGGCGTGGCTAGCTCATTCAGCACAGAGTCGAATAGTTAGTTGACTTTACATCGGAACTGTGTTTAGGTCCTTTGGAACTCTTTTCTCGTTTTGTAGTTGTTCTACATGAAACTAACGCGTGTGTCGATATTTATACAGGATGACAATATAAAATTCGCCGTTAGGCGACCGCTTATGCCAGAAAATATTTTGCGAATACAGTAAATTCTCTACAAGTGTCAGTCAGTTTGGATTCTACAAGTGTCAGTATAGATGGTCCTACGCCTAGGCCTGCGTCATTGCTGCGACTATGTTATCTCGCTCGTCAGTCAAGCGTGTAATGCTACACCACTCGGTTTCTTTTACGAGATTTCACGGCTCGACAATTCATAATAGAAAAATATAATTTCTTTAATTTTACTTTTTTTCATTTGAAATTTTTTTTAACATGTTGGTGAGATTTTTCTGATGAAAATGATATTAAACACGACATAATTTGAACATTTACTTATTAACACGTTCACTGTCACGCCAGACAATCATCAATATGTTAAGAAAAATTTCGGGATAAAAAAACGTAAAATTAAAAAAGTTGGTATTTAAATCGCTTGGTTGCCTCGACTCACGTTTCATCCTTATCTTTTATTCGCTGTCCTTGTCTACGTTTGGCAAACTACAAAGGCGGGCGCGAGGCTCGAAAACGTAGTCCCTGACTCTACAAGTGTCAGGTTCAGGTTCCTTGCGGACTGACACTTGTGGAGAATTTACTGTATCTCAGAAACTAAAGCCGAGCGGCGGTAACATGCATAGGAAAAAGTTGTTTAGTATCATGCCCCCGACAACATATTTCAATATCATTGAAATTGGTGAGGAGTCCCCTTTTCTGCATAATTACCCAATACATAAACATTATCATGTCAACATAACTTGCTCTAACATATTATTTAGTTCTAGCAAAAGAAATGATGACAGTGCTTCAAATTCTACGTATGACAGCTATTCTAGTGAATTTTCGATGTAAACGAAAAGTGTGTGTATCTCGGAAAGGAAGAGTTTTCGGACCTATGTTTATATCACCATTTTTCATTCTTAGGAATAGTGAAATACAAATAGTATGAATAGGTGAAACTAAGTAACAATTGGTCCCTTTCGTCCTGGAGAGGGAAAGTGTTTTTGGAGATGGAGGTGGAGCGTTGTTGGTCTAAGGGTAGACTAACCCCTTAGGAGAGCGTAGGAGAGGAAACAAAGTCCCAACGCGAACGTTGATTCGGTACGAAGGGTCTTGCCCTGAATAGAGCCGCAATTGCGGTGCGTGATGCCCCGTTACATAGTCACAATGAATTTCATTGCTTACTCGAAATCAAGAGTTTCAAGAAGTAATAATTCAATTGGGGTTCCGGCGTGGAATGGGACTTTTAATTGGGTGCTTTTCTTTCATGTCGCTAAACCATGTTGTTAGGAACAATTTAAGAAAGGAAAAAATTTATCGAGAAGAACTGCTTTAGTTCTGCAAATGAAATTGGGAAAATCACGCGATAATAACTTGAAAAATATGCCGAATAAAAAGAATAACATTCGAGCTTTGCACAGAACATCTCCTTTATCTTAATGTATCTTCCGAAAGTTAGGCTATTCTACGCGGTAAGGATTTAAGGTACTCGCATGAAGCTGAAAAAATGGTGGTCGATTTCTCTTCGACTACTGCTTGCAAAATGGCCTTGAGCGGACATACATATGTATTAGATCATCCCATAAGTAATGTCGCTCCTTATCTGGGTTCGATGTTTGTACACATTAATAACAAAAATCGTTTTTTTTATTCATTTTCCTTAGGTTTAATTTACAATCTGTAGAAGTATCTACATTTGGTAAAGTGCAGCGTGTTTTCAAGGTATGGAGCATGAAAGTACTTTTCCATTCGTTCATACCGTGCTGCTGAATGATTAAATTTGAAAAACAGAAATAAAAGAAATTAAACAATTGAACTGGGAATTAATACCACATTTACCATATTCTTCTGGCCATTTGTATTACCATCTATGTATTTCCTTCACTAGAAAACTTTTTAAATGGCAAAAACTTCAGACACTCAGACCACTGTTAGCATTAAATCAGTTTTTTAATCCTTTTTTTAAAAGAAAATTAAAAAGTTGCCTGAAAAATGGCAAATGGTCCCTGCAAACAATGGTCAATACATCATCGATTAAAAGTGTAAATACTACTATTGTCGTATTGAAATTGGGCTTCTAAAATGACATTAATTATGCGATGACCTAATACATACCATACGTATATGTGAACTCCACGGCAATATACCGAACAATCAACGAATTATTCAAAGGCACAAGCATTGGTAGAGAAGAAATTAATTAGAGAACCATTGTGTGAATGTGTGTCGCGTTTCGAATTTAAAAACTCGTTCGCGATTGTTGCCTGCCAAATTAATATTAGTCAACTTGTTCAGGATTGTAGAGTGAGCGGTAAAAAATCAATGAGGGCGTAGGAACGTGAACGCGTTGTTCTCCCGATTGATCGACATGTATGGAATTCTTCTGTGGATTTTTTTCAACGAATGCTTTTCGAGTACCGATTTCAAACTGACTTCTGCAGACTTAATCAAATTTGTGCATTATAGACGAAGAAGCAACGTGAGAAACGTTTTGATGTTACGATTTATGATCTGATTGCTGTGAACGTTCATTTCAGACCTTACATTTTCGTGTTTATCAGAAATTTTTTCTTGTGGACCATGTTCACTACACCCTCTGCTGGTAACGAAATTGACAACGAATATTGTCTGGTTTTCAATATTTTTAGCTGCCTCTGGTTGACTGATGTCGTTCAGGCTTGATAAACAATGTTGCCCTACGTATTACAACGAACAGTTTATTACTTAAAATTATGTATGCAGAATACAGACTGAACAAAACTTGTACGTAGTCTACTCATCTAGCCGAAAGTCAAAATGAATCTCATTGTTCAGTCGAAGGTCTAGTGAATCGTGTTGTCTGTTTGAAAGTTGAAGAGAATCTGTTGAAGTCTTCGTGGGCCATTTTCACGGAGACTCCTGAATTATCTTAAGCTAACAATAAATGTCCATTGAAGAGAAACTCACGCGAGTTACTCTTGAGTATGTGTCCATTTGGAAGCATCTTCCAGAATTTTGACTCTCAGATAGACACTAGAGAACGCACCGAGGGCTTACTATCAGACAGGACTCTCAGAACCGTGTTCACTTGAACTTCGTCTATCCCCACTTTTTGCAGGCTACTTGATTATAAGAGTGCGGTAGGGTAGTGATCATGGATGTGCAAAAACTTAGTGCCCTTATCATTGCTTACAAATTCATAGATGGAATAAAAAGCAACGCAGAAATTCACAAATATATGTGATGTTATATTTGACTACAATATTGCTTGCAATATATTTAATGTAAGGGAAGCGCTGAAAAAATAAATGGTTTTGTAAATTAAAATAAACTCCAATAAAAATTTTATACACCAATGAAAAATGAAAATTGGTTTTTTTATCTAAATTGAAAAGCGGTTAAAACATATATAGCACGTATTACTTTATTTTCAAGCTACATATAATTAGATCACTCTAAACAATTAAATTAGGTATAATAATATCGACAGTAATAATGGATGTTATAGTAAGAAAAAAGTTAATACAAAATAACAAAAATATTTATCACATAGAGAACGAGAAAATAGCATATAATCAGTTAAAACTGATATACATATAGTACTAAGTTTTAATATTCTAATGCAAAAGGATATTAGTGTTCGGGTCGCGTAATGTTCGATGCTTAAGTGCCGAACCGGTACGCGAGTTTAATCACACCTTGATTTATTCAGTGTGAAATGCTAAGAACTAGTTTTATTTGCAACAGAGTGATACTTGAGGTGATGTCGCCACCAGACTATCAAAATACTAATTTTCGTAAGACCAACTGCCAAGACTTCCAAAAAAGGACGCGCTTCTGCTTCGTTTCCTTAGTTTTATTTACTCGGCCAGTTGCTGATTGGTGACCGATTTCTTCTGGGGGTTGTAGGTGCTGACTCCCCATTGGAGGAGGTTGTTTAGGTGGAACGCAGCTGCTTCCAAGGGAAGGGGATTGTTGCTTAACATTAGAAAACCCCCCTTTTTGGGGGTTTTTCGCAGTGACCTCTCCACGGAAGGTACGGTACGCGCGAGAGGACCGGTACCTCGGTCTGGCGGCCAAGTGTAATTGAACGAGTTTATGACGATAATCCGCCAGACCGAGGGTTCGTCGCGATTTCTAGCGAGGCAACAATTAGTAAAGAAAAAATAACATTTGTGTAGTTTTTCATACCCCATAGCCAACTTATATGTATATTATACAACATTCACATATGATAAAGAAAAAAAGAAAAAAGAATTATTAAATAATCAAATATTTATGAAACGAAAACAGAATAAGTCTAAGTGTTATTACGAATATTACTAAATCGAAATATTTTTATATACAAAGAGTGATTAACTGCAGCATACAAATTTTAATTAAAAGTTTTCAAAAATAGCCTCGCTAGACATCCGTGTAACAAACTCAATCGCCAACAAGAAAAGTCCTTTTCCCTTTTTCTATGTATGAATATTGCTACACGGCTCGCAAGTTGGACGGTTGTAGTACATGACCCTGTTAGCTACTCTCACGATAGTGCTCTGAAGAACAAAACAGGTTCGTATTTTAGAAGCAACTCTGCGATAGCAATATTACTATCCATTCGAGGCAAAAAGAAACGAACGTTGTTGTTCCGTTACGGACGGAACATGCTCCTCCCGTTTGAGACACTGTCAAACAGGATACAGTCGTCGGATAACTATTGGGTTGATCCATAAGTTCGTGCGCTTTTTCCTGATTTTTCTTCTCTTGGCTCAGATAAAATCCATGAACCAAGTCTTTGCACTTTGTCCATTGTCTTCAAATGAAAGCAATGCATCTTCTCGACTAATTCACCAGTTGATTGTCATTACAAAGCAGAGCCTCCAAACGCTTCTCAATTGAACTAAAATGGTCGAACGTCACATCATTTATGGCAAAATTACTCTCCTGGAATTGTGAAAACTATTTTTGTACTATTCTATTAGTAACATAATGTTTTTCGTAGTCGATACAAATGTTGTGGGCAGCTTCCGCAACTATAGAACCACGATTAAACTCATAAAGTATAATATTGGGTAGTCGGAAAAGTCATGACGCATTTTTTCTATGTGTTTCAAAGCCATTCAAAGTCAAAGATCAATCAATGATACATTGCCCGTTTTGTTCGATAACCTTTTGCCATCTTTCAGTGAGCTTTATAATTCCTCGTTCACAGAAGGACCTGTGTAAGACGGAAACGGCGAGATCGGCACAACGCCGTACAGTCGTCAGGCGAGCGCGTGCTGGGGGACAAATAGATGAGTGCGTCTTCTGGCGTGCGCAGCGTGGGTACGCGTGTGAAGAGAGTGCGAGCTGAAGCGTGTGTATGGAAAGCGTCGTACAGCCGCGGCTTCAAGAAAAACGCGCGTGCCTGGAATAACAATAAAATTGTTAAAATTGGAAAAACTGAACAAGGTGCTGATTTACGGCCTCATCGGAATCGAACGTTATACCACGCAAGGAGTTTTGAAGAGCGCGAAACAAGTAAAAATCTTGTTGTAAACAATCCATTTCTCATCACCAGTTATTAGTCGCTTCAAAAAAGGATCGTTTTTCTCACGTTTAATGAGAATATCGCAGATGTTCATACGCGCCGTCAAATGAACTTCTTTGAGTACACGAGGAACCCAAATATCGAGCCTGCTTACGTATCCCAGCTTCTTCAGGTGGTCGCGAACGCTTGAATGATGGATGTTCAATGTTTCTGCAATCTCTCGTGTCGTGTTGATTTGACTCGATTAATGCCTTGATTTTGTCGACATCAACCTCGGTGGGCCTCCCTGACCGAGGAGTGTAGAGCATTCTTGTAGAGCATTGTCACCGTAAACTGTACGCAACTTTGCACACGCTTGACGCGCGTTCTCCCCTTTACGGAAGTAAAACAGTAAAATATGGCGAGAATGCACAGTTTGTTCTTCCATCTTACCCTTGTTGTAAAATCTCCAAAACTCAACTAAATCGCTCAATTGTTTTTTAGAATGAAGAGAACTGTCAACTGTCCAATGACATAGCAATAACATAGCTGCGAATGACTCTAGTACCTAAAAAATGAACTAGCTCTATCTGTTTGGCAAAATGCGTCATGACTTTTCCGACTACCCAATATGTCGGAGATGTTCAGTTTTGTTAGTCTGACACTCCATAGTTTTTGAACCAAAAACTTTTTATTAATTGCAGAAAACCAAAAATGAGAATCACGTATATCACATAACCGATAGGCAAATGTTATGAATTTCATTCAATACGAAATGATAACTGCACGAATTTATGGACCAACCTAATATATTCGCATGGTCCATTGTTAATTGCAGAAAACAAAAAATTGTTTGTAACGATTCGATTGTCGCCACATTTCTATGCTGCATTTGTATGAGAAGAGTACGGCTGCCCCGATGATGCTGTCCTGTCCGTGACGAACCTTCTTGATTTTACTAACATGCTATTTATTGTGCGTGGTGTTTCGAATGTTAAACTCCTGTTCGCGCACTGTTGCCGCCAAATTAATCTTGAATAACTTATTCGAATGATAAAGTAAGTGGGTGACCAAATGCTGATACGCGATTGTCCTGAAAATTGGACGATTTGACTATTGTATCGTGTCATCTCGAACGGTCGACGAACTATCTAACGAACGATTGCTTGTATAGAATGTCATCTCTGTTTAGAACGTATACTGTAATTCTTACAGTTCCGTCTAGGTATATTGCACCCTTCGTAGTGCCGACTAAATTGGTTATCATAGGACCACCCAACTCATAAGTTGGGAACTAATGGACACACCTTGTGCTTAATGGTACTTTATTATTACTATAATGTTGCATAGGCTACAACTCGGGTATTTTCGGTCAGTGTCTGTCACTGGTTGAAACCTTTGAACTGTTGCTTACTCGGAGTTTTCTCGTGTTCTGATTTGCAATCTCTTCGAAGGAAGCGGCGCTCCTTGCGCGGTGCCCCTTCCTTCCTCTAACTGCACGCTGATTGGGTAATTTGGGAAAATTCCCAAAACCCAATCAGCATGCTTCAGTAACATCGCAACACCCTTCTCCTGCGCCCTCAGCGCGCATTATCTTGGAGCGGGGGTGACGATGTCCTGACCTGAGAGTGGCGATGTCTGGCAACAGCGGGGAACTTCCGCCAGGTTCGACTTTGCCGGTCTCTTGACCGTTCGGAATTTCTATGTCGACCCTTTGGAAGGTCCTTTGTTATGGCAAGGCACTTGGCTATTCAGGACGAGAGAAATGAATTTCTAACTCTGGAGTTGTAAACCGAACTTTCTCTCGCCAGGATATTTTTTACTGGACACTCATGCTAACAATAACCAAAATCCTAATCTCAAAAACAGCCTCTTTCCCACGTCCGTGCCATAAATCGTTGCGCTCAACAGTCTCAAACAATAAACAACTGTGGAAACTCTGAGGACCTTTCGGTTTAGAAGATGTTGATAAACTCTAAGCTCGTATGATGCTGTAGAACGATGGTTTCGAGTGAATGCTATCGAATGCCGATCTCTTCGGCAGTCTGCTAGGTCGCTGCTAAAGATTGTGACATATTGATTGGTCGTAAGAAAACATTCTAACTAACGATCAATGTGTCTAAGAGATATTGCGAACACCCTTCCACTGCGCCTTTAGCCCGCTTTTTTCCTGGAAAGAATGGGGTGATACCTATTCGGACCTGCGATGTGCCGAAAGTTTGGCAAGGATTTGGAATTTCCGCTAGGCCTTGACTCAACGGATCTTGGCCCCTAGACGTTGACGTTTTATAAAAGACTCATTTGTGTCATAAACTGTGTCGAACGAAAAGAAACGCATGTTTTTTCGTTACCGACAGAATACT
Organism: Habropoda laboriosa; assembly: GCF_001263275.1. Classification (NCBI taxonomy): domain Eukaryota; kingdom Metazoa; phylum Arthropoda; class Insecta; order Hymenoptera; family Apidae; genus Habropoda; species Habropoda laboriosa. The sequence goes on from NW_017100887.1 coordinate 94,836, forward strand.
ATTGCAATGGCGGGAAATGGTCATTCTTCAGGATGACGCGAGGTCCCTCCGTGATCTCGTATGAGTTTCTGGTCTATTTTTGTCGTACATTCAGATAGTGCATGTACTCCTTATAATGATTTAAGGAGTGGTATAAGGAATTCAAATGGCTGAACCAGAAATCCTTCACTCTCTGGATGTGCTATCAATTTAACAGACGATTGGCAAGGGTAGCGTTAAATTCAGCTTCGGATACGCTCGTTAAAGAACGACTAATCAGAAAGTGTGCAGGAGTTAAAGCTGAGGGATCGTTAGAATCGGGCGAGAGTGGCGTTAATGGACGGAAATTGAGGATTGCCTCGGTATCGATGACGAACGTGTTTAAGTGCTCGTACGTGAACTGTTCTTCAACGATAACGCGTTTTACGTGATGTCCGAATGACTTTACAGCAGCTTCCCATAAGCTACCGAAGTTAGGCGAGACGGCTAGCATGAAATACTACAATATTTCTCTCTCCGCAAGGAAGTGCTGTACCTTTTCGTCCTTTTGTGGCGTTTCGTAAAGCTCAGTCATTTTGTGCCATTGTCGTTATATCTTGGGTGAACTGCCTAACTTGATCATCTTAGATTATTCCGTTGTTAGTGAACCGATCGAAATTTTTTGTCGCATAATATGGTTTAAAGAGGCCTTTAAAAAGATTATCAAAGTCACATTCAATTTTTCGTAGATAAACTTACAATTTTTTTACGTCCATACTTTAGTGGCTGTTGAGACGAATGTAAGGAGTATAATAAAAAATATTTTTTTTTTATCTGATGGAATGATATGACAAAGAAAGGTATACAGAAAAAAGTAATTTTGTGCTGCTGGATAACACGTGATGTCTCTAATTTCAAGTTTTTAATTTACACAAATTCACAGTATGTGTTCAAAATTTGTGATTAGTTTGGTTCGGACCTGCCTTCGGACCTTGCTGTCCCTTTAAACGGCGTTTGTGTAGGGGCACGCACACCATTATACCGAGCGTGGCCTACACGGCTAGATCCCACCGAATAGCAGAGTATTAGTGGGCCCTATTCTATACGTATAGCTCTGACAATGAAATCGTTGCCAAACTTTACCAACATTTATCTCGAAAACTATTTGTTTGCGGCATATGGCTCCTCTCAGACTTTTTCTCTTCTCGTCGAGCAGAATACGTTGATGTAAAAAAAAAATTTAACATTAATTTTCAATGTTAGAAACAATTTTTTAATGTTAGAAACAAACTTTTTTTTACAAATGTCCACCGATCCAAGGGTGTAGATTCACCCCCTGAAGCCGTGACCATTAATTTTTTTACACCCTGTACATACAGGGTGTTACGTTGAAACGAGAACGGTGGAATATTTCACGGGGGATTGAAGCTATCGAAAAAATGTTCCTACAAAAGTTGTTTGGTATAAAGAGTCTCATTATATGGTATAAATAATTGCTTTGTGGGTGAAGTAACGGGGGAGATATCAAAGTCAAGTTAATTTTATTTCAATGGAACCCTGTATCTTTTTATTCATAATATGGTAGCGTTTATTGAAACGAATTCAACGAAGTGCCACATTAAGTCATTTCGTTTTGTAGGAAGTTGTAATATCGTGGAGTATTTGTACTAGTAGTACAGTCAAGTACGGTGTAGAGCTCAGGAGTTGCCCCTGGAAGGAATGATTGGGTAATATCTCCAATATTGTAAAGTAAATATAGAACTATATTTACTTCATTAAAATTCACGTTCATGAATACATTCTTCACTTTGAATACAGAAATTCATTTGATTTCTAAATGACTTAACAATTCTGTTAAGCATTACTCTGGAAATTTGTTGCTATGCCTGAGGAATACTCTGTTTCAAGTTGTTCAGAGTACTAAATTTGTTTTTTTTCTTAAATAACTTCACAAAGAATAGTGGAATGGTACGAGGTCAACCACATTGTGCAATGCAACGATTGAGAAACTTTTCTTTTAATGAGGCTCTTGAACTGTACGATGATAATGAATAGGACCACCACCGTGTTGAAACCACATTTATTATTACGTACCGACACGCCACAACGGTAACAAGACACGACGATGTTTTCGGTACGCTGCATGTCAAACTAATGAAGTGTAGCTGATTAAAATGTTTAGAATAGAAGTTTTGAAGATAAATCGATTAGTTTGTCAGATAATCACGATTTATTGTTCAATTGTTAAATTAAAGATACAAGTGCAGACGATATTGAAATTGACGATATGACTGATTTTAGAGGTATTCAAGATAATTGTTTGCTAAATACTCGTTGTTAAGTTTGTACAAGATAGAGAGCTTTCTAATTTTCGGTATTTTATACCCTTTCGAATGCCATAGTAAGGAAATAATTGAGAGGTTCAGTGCAAGAAATCGTTCAAATATGAGACTTCACCGTCAGAATTTCCCCATACACTTTCGTGCAAGTAAAATGTACAAAAACATGTTTTGTCAAGTAAAATAGTCGTACATAAAATATTTTCTAAAGCTTCCTTTTTAATCTAATTTTCAGATTTAAGCATACAGAAAATAAAATAGAAAACAAAACATTTTCCCAGATACACTGCCTTCATATTAATAAGTTTAAATAAAGAAATAGCAGTCTTAATTGCGCATTTTCTATTGAAACACTGCTTTTCATAAAATCTTTAATATGCTACAACGCTACTATTGTGACATAGCTCCTTCTTGCACTGGATCCTTCAATTGGTGTAGAGGATTCATAAAGAAGGGAAATAGAAATTGATGATTGGTTGGTTTACTTCTTCATGGCAAACGCTAAAAAGGGTACAGGACCTGATATTAAGGCAAGTAGGCTGTAATAGCGGTGATTGATACGCTGTGATACAGAAAATTAAGGAAGGGATCTTATGGTTAGGTATTGACCACCAAGGAACGGGACTTTTCTAATTAAGTGCTTATCGTCCATGTCGTCAATAGCTTTTTGTGTCGTTAACTGTTGATGAAACTCATTTGCGACAATGCGACTGTTTGAAGTTGTACCGTTAGATTAGAAAAGGAATTGTTGTCAATTTTCAAGAGTTTTTTTAACGTGAAGGGCTTAGGCTGTCTGAAGAAGGCCTGACGGCCTAGAATTTTCATCGTATTGTTACACCCTCAAATATTTTCCTTCTTAGTCCTTAGTTTTATCTGTATTTACAACTAGTCACCCACTTTCACCATTACTCATACTGGACTCTTCACCTTCCAACTCTCCTGCATAGTCACAATCCAAAGTCCATCTTCCCAGAACCCTCCCGACTAGAAATTTCAATTAGGCAGACATTAGGTCCGCACTAGGCTAGCCTAATTTGCCTGTTAGGGCCCAATGGGGCAGCCCTATCAGGCCCGCATGCGGTATGTAACGCGGAATATTCACGACCACCTAATTGGGAAAGCCGCGTTACGGTCGCATTAGGCTTTCCCAATGACTATCCAATGAGGCCAACCGCATTAGGCCCATATTAAAATAGCTTTATTAGGCTATTATTGGGAGACATTAATGAAATCTCACGAGGAATACCTCATCAAGACACTGTATGGATGAAATTGTAAAAACTTTTATCTTGTTGAAAGCTCTCACGCAAGCGTACGTCCGACACTGAGATGTCTGTAAATATTCCTACATATAAGTTTGAGAGCCCCACTCCACCTAATTTAGGTGTGTGCTCGGCCATCCCGATTTCAGCCACGTATGGCAACTGTTAGGGATGCCTAATTTAGGCGTGCGCTCGGCCATCCCGATTTCAGCCACGTATGGCAACTGTTAGGAATGCCCAACTTAGGCATGCATCATTCCTTCCGAATTAGGACCTAATGCGGTAACGATTAGGCTTGCAGCATTTAGGTGTGCCTAATCGTTTCCGCATTAGGCCCACATTCGTCTTTAGGCATGCCTAACTGAAATTCTAGTCGGACTTAAATAGCCCTATTTTCTCCATTTCCGTGTTCATTCTCTATTTCACCACGCGTACGTCACGTAACATTAAAATCTCTGTCAAATAAAGTTCTGTTTCTACGCAACGACGATCCTGAAGTGTTTTAATTCAGTGATACCCCAATATCTGCTCCTAGTTCCGAGGAATTGGAGCAAACCGGGCATCACAGTATGAATGGAACATGTTGTCTGGTCGATATTTCTCAGAAATAATAAAAATTTGTTCTGAGTTAGGTCCCCATACCTATCGCCAATATGGAAGTACGAATTGATGATCTTTTAATAATACTATATCACACATTAAAAGAGCATTGGTGTTAATACGGCACAGAATAATGTTGATATAGGACAGAATAGAGTAAACTATGTTTAGACCAATAATGTGCATTATGTTTTCTTATCTAGGAATACAACTTCAAGTAAAAAAGTATGGATCGCGGGTTATTTTCTGAAAATTGAAGTCCATCGACACAATCGTCGTTATTCAATTCTTGCTACAAACACACATGATGCAGACATGTAATACCAACTTTTTAACCTTTGTTGGGTAATCTATTTCCACGGCCTTAAGTTTTTCATTTTTTTTCACCAAAGTATAGTTTTGTTTGTCAAACTGTTGATGCGTACTCTTTGCGAAACTTAACCAATTTTTACACGTTCCACGCACGCCAATTGAATTTTGTGCGTGGTAATTAAAGAAAACTCGAGAGAAGAGTGTTTTTGGTTTAATGTAGTCTTGGTGAAATCTCGTTACTGACGTACAAAAATTGTTTCATGGAAATCGCAATCATATTTCTAGTGGTTGCGTGTTTAACTCTCGCGATCCTATGTCCGGGTCACTAGAGACCCACTGGCTTTAGAGTGATAGTGTATACACTTACAAAACCTTCTACAGTTACTGTAATGTGATAATCGTCAAACATGATAGTATTTCATTATTTCTTCACCTGCACATTCTGTGGAACAAAATAAGTTTCATATCCTCAAAACTCACGTATCATCACTTATTAATTGACGCAACTATAAAGTTACCAGTGCGTGTTCTTGCATTAAAAACAATGTGTTCCATTCCAACAACTAAATAGTTACCCAGAAAAAAATTGCCAGTGCATGTCTTGCTTAAAGTTCAGTAACTTTGTTTAACGGAAAGTCACCGAAAATCGGTCCGGCACGGAACGTGTTAATCAAAACTTTCAACATATAGTTCAAATGATGTTAATAGTGAAACCATCTTTGTGTTTTGGCAATGAAACAGTCCTAGGATTTAAAACACCTCCCGCAAAGAAATTGTAAGTTTTCATATTGTCGTGAACAAGTACTTACAAAACCGTACAAAATATGGGAGAAAAGTTAAATTCAAAGTTGTATGGTTTCTGATGTACATTGTGATGATAAAGAATATTGTGAAAAACACTTTTCTTTCAAAATTTATCCCCGCCAGCATTTTTTCGAAAATTCTTTACCACCGCAATGTAGCACATCAAAAACCACACAACATAGAATTTAACTTTTTTCCTCCATATCTTGTACGGTTCTGTAAATATTCATGATAATATTTTCATCACTGTGACCATTTCATTACAGAAACAAACAATGGTTTCATTATTCGCGTCTCGTGAACAACATTTCTGCAAAGTTTCGAATTTTTTTGAATTTTCCAGTTGCCGAAATTCACTTGTCAGTATTTAAAGAATAATCATTTTTAATCTCATAACTCTTCTTTTCATTCACATGCAAATCAACAATATTTACATACATACATAATATTTATAGACACTGCATCAAGCTTATTACGTGGGCGAAAATCTGTTATATTCGAGGACATCGTTTAATGTTATTAAGAGCTTGACACCTACTGCACATTAGCAATTAACGTATCATAACTTTATCTTTGCACTGAGCTCTGGTATCTGCATAAATTAAAGCAGCGGACGTACAGGGATTAACGTTAAACGGCACTTCGTTACTCTGTCACTCTGCGAACGCTGATAGACGCACAACTTCACAGGGCGTAGATAGAGCGACACGGAACACGTTAAAAAAAATATGAGATTTACATGATTGAATAGTGCATGTCTTCCATCTACTCAACCCTCTTAGCAGTCCACTTCCACAACTAGTGCTCGCTCGTGCGTAAGCACTCTGGAGTACCTCATCCTTTCAGCATATGCCTCCAATAGCGATCTACCTCGAGCTCCCCCACCAACAGGGGTAACAGACCGGTCAAACCAGCTCACCTTCACGGATCACTGGCTTAGGGACTCGGGCGCAGACTTGACCATCCCTGACTGTAAGAAGTTTTCCTCTTAGGACACCTTACCGTGACATTAATGACACGTCTTATTAACATCTTAGTGGTTCGCAGTTTAGCCCACTAGCGCTTCAGGATTTGGGGGAACGCTTCCGCCCTAGGCACGCTGCAGTAATGACTACTCTGATGAATTCGGAGGGCTTTAAAACCTGCAGGGACCCCCTTGCGGGAAGTCCACTTCCACAAATGGAATTTTAAAATGTGCATTGAAACCTGTGTTTTATATTAAATTGCATTTGTGCAATATTTACTGATTGTAACATTTTACACGTCAACACTTTTACTTATGTATTAAACACTTTAACCCTTAGCATACGAAGTGGGGTCACTTAAGGATCACGAAAATGCAGTGTTTGGTATTTTTCTATGTGACTTATTATCAATTCCGATAAATAAAAATAGATTAGAACAAAAAGGTTGAAATGATTTTTGGAAAAAAATTAAAAACCTCTATGAAGGTTTGTGTGATTTTCGTACTTTATGATCCTGTATGTCAATTTTCTACTTCTTGCTCTCATCATTAACTGATAAATTGATGTGATGATTGTATCGAAATAGTAACACTATGTGAACGATGTTTGTGCCTAAATAAATGTGAGTGAGTGATTTATTGTGTGATTTATTCTGTTTATTTTGACTTGTTTATATTGTATATTTATATCATTCTTATTTCATGCACAGTATTAATTACTATAGCTTATTTTCTAGGAAAGAAATTACAGATAAATAGATATTTTTAACAAATAGAAGTCACTATTTTTGGTAGTAGATTCAATAAAAACATAGAAATAACAAAAAGTAATACAAAACAAATTGAGTTAATTATAAACACACCTGGGGTTCTTTAGGGACCCCGCTTGGTAAAGAACGTCGATCATTTCACCTTGGTATGCTAAGTGTTAATATAGATTCATATTCAAATACTGCTACAATTTGTTCAATGGAACTGTATAAGAGAATGTATTTCTAATGAAATTTTCTAATTTACAAAGGGGGCATACTGTTCGAAATCAATGTGCGTAAAATTAACGTTAGTTTCTGAATATGCAATTAATGATTCAGCAATCTACGTTTCTGTCCGAAAAGATTCATAATTTCTTGTTGATAATAGTGTGATCTATGCGTGCTCTGGTAGAGTAGACCATACCAGCTGTCTCTGTGTAATAAGTCGCAGCAAGGCGACTGTTCCGTGGCATACCCACGGGATCTTGGCCTTCCCTTTGTCATGATTTTCACCGTATTGAATAGCACGGGTGGCTAGCAATTTGTACAAGGGACAACCTCCGAAGTGCAAATTGCAAGCACGTTTATGACACGCAAGCCAGTAGAGTCGTTTTTGAGAGTCGATTTATTTTTATCCTGCAATTGTATTTCTTCGAGTTTCTTCGTCCTCAACGATTAATTGCATGTGCCATAAACGTGAATTTCCAAAGGGTCATCGAGACCGGGCCCAGTGACCGTCGACCAGGTCAGGCCGCAGGATCCAAGTCTGGCGGAAATTCCATCACGTTGCCAAATTTCCCACATAGCGTCTTCCACCTCCCCTGACACCACCTCTCCAGCCCGGAATAGGTGGGTGTCGGTGGATCTATCACCTGATTGGCAAAAAATACTTACCAATCAGGAGACAAGAACGGCTCACGAATTTCCTTCGACTCGGAAATTCGTGAGAGAGTCAGTTCACCACCAGACATCAAAGAGAAACATCATAATCTCTAGTTCAACGCACATCATCCACACCACTAATCCATCATTCAACTGCTTCATTAAAATAGTATACTACGAATTATTTCCTTCACGTTTAAACTTCATTACCACACCCCCTAATATCCTTATAACCTTAAACGGTCGTAAGGACATACGCGAGCAACAAACGGACGCGTATTCTCGTCAGAAACAGCGACCGTGGTGATTCCGGTGGATCGTCGTCTGTTTTTCGCACAATTCGTTCTGTGCGTACGTTACGGTCGTTTTCCAATATGTATTTCTATTCTCTCTTTGTTTTTGTTCATTACAAATGAGGAACGCCGTTGGACTGTTTTCACCTCAATTTATTAAAATCTAAATGCGATGGTCGGCGTACAATTCGCCCGGAAAATAAAATTGTTTTATTCGCTAATTGTTAATGCCCGTGGTTGTGGCGATAAACTTTCGAGCTTTGTAGATGTTTGCACGATGTTGTGCTGTCTAGATACTGATTTGAAGGACCACCCAAATGATTGGGACTTGTAAAAACTGATATATGGTATCGCGTGATGTGAGCTGGTTGCTCCTTGGTTCTCCTTGTTCGTGGTATTTGAACGACTGACTTTCCGACGTCGCGTCTCGGACGTCCGTGAGAGGGATTTTTGTTGGGACACGCTGATTGGTTTATGGTTAACGATTGCATTTGCTAATCAGCGTGTCTAATATCGTCTTTACCGCCCTTACAGTGCGCCCTTAGCGCGCTGTCACCTTGGAAGGGTGGGGGACGGTCGCGAGGGGTGGGCGAAAGGTCCCAAAAATATGGAATTTCCTCCGGGTGGCTAATCGGCAAGCGGACCGTTACATACAGATGTGCCGTTCGGAAATTCGTGGTTTATGGTATGTTCGTAGGCTATTGAGCGCGAGGGACACAAATTACTAAAAATCTAGCAAAGCAATTCTAGTGACCCTCGCAGGATGTAATTAGGCCCGTTCCATAATTGTCCCGGCGGCAGCGGTTCGGCGGGTACATCTCGATGGCTGGTAAAGGAAAAAACTGACCGGAGGTGTAGACGTATTGGGTTTTTATGTTGTTAGGACAGGGAGACAGGAGTAGAGATAGATAAAGATAGAAGTAGAGAAAGTGGTGGAAACGGAAAATTTGTAAAGAGCGGGGCCGTTCGTCCTCGTGCGAACCTGGATGCCACATGTGCGCTTCTTAGGCTACTCGAGGACGAAGGCAAGTCTTAACCCGGGGAGAGACAAAAGGACGGAAACTAAAATCTGAAGGAGTAGGAAAAGAGAAAGTTCGAGTAGAAGAATAGAACAAAGTTCGGTAAGGACTTGTAGGCAGTGACGTACCCGTCACACAAATTATAGAAAAATATAAACATATTTTTCAGCAGTTTGCTTCTAACAATAGGTAAGCTGTTAAGTAAAACTTAGCGACGCAGTTTGTAAGTTCGTTCAGCACTGACAGTGTATAATGTAGTACTTACTAATATGCTAATGTGTTACAATTTAACATACAGAGCAAAAAAACATCTGTGACTTTGAAAACTCCGAAAAAATGACTTTAGGACAAAAATCTTCTTTGCCGCCTACTTGTCCTTTAATGCTATTGAAATTGTATCTGAAGTATTTTTCATATCATCATAACTGAAGGAGATATTTAAGTGAGATAGCATGTATACCAAAAATAATTATTTTTTGTGATGATTTTTCTTATTTAATTATTAATATTGGAGAAGTTTTTGAGAAAACTGACTAACTAAGTAGCAACGGGCTATCTATTTTCGACGATATTTAAAATTATGGCATCGCTGACACATAACAGTAATGTTATATTATTGAAACAACTTTTATATTTATTTTCATATATCCTGTTTCTTTTTATCGAACACTGCTCTAGCTGAAACAATAGGCAAAAGCAAATAGAAGTGTCATGATAATTTTCAATTACCAGTCCAGTCCAGTCCATGGAAGTTTGATGATCTTCTGATTATATGGAAATGAAATTTGAAGTCGTAATAATTAACGCGATTTATACGCGAGAAGAAGACGACGAAAACCATGGTTAACCATCCTTACGATGTAAGATTAGGACAACGGTGTGAAAAACTATAAAAACGAAGCAGAAGCGATAAAGCGTAACCGAAACGCAGCAGGGTGGTAACAGTGCGCGCCCAATGAATATGAAACAGTCATTAGCGCGCCAATCCGGAATCACTTAGGAACGTGCAGCAGCCAACGGACAGGTAAGCAAGCGTAGAGGTTGTCGGTGCATTAAAATGCATTGCCTCCGGGCCGTTCGTGGACGCTACAGCTTGGTATTCTCGTGACATCCTAGGAATACGATTAACCCTGAGCAGGGACTCTCTGCCACTAAAGCAAGGACGATCCGCCGAACGATAATATCGATGCTGCATTTGTTGCTTTCATCCATTTTAGTGGCAACTTAAAAACCATCGGCAACACAATTTTGTATTACGACTGTAAAGCACCTTTCGCTATTCTCCATAGATGATCGAGGGATAAACGGTACTTTACCGCAATGTGATCAGGTTAAATAATTTCAATTTACAAAAGGAAAATGTCCACTGTAGAAGAAATGGTCGATTTTGTAAACGAAAATTGTTTGTTTTGCATCTTTCACCGTTAAATGTAACTCCAACTATCTATAAATGGAGGCAAATCAAGGGATTACTACAGAATAAATTTCACAGAAATGTGTAAAATTACACAACTAATTGAAAACAGAACATAGTAAAAAAAGTAGCACATCTTTATTTTGTGAAACATTAACGCATAAGTATACTTATATTTTTACGTTTATACTTTCAACCTTCGAGAGAAAAGTTCGGGTTATTAATTTACAGAAAGTAAATAATCGATTGCAATCACACTGGTTTTTTCAGTGTGCAAATTTTTAATCAATTTTTCATCACTAGTACTGCGTGGGAATTGGAAAGATGGAGTTGAATGAAACGTACGCGTGCGTTTACATGTATATGCAATAAATATACACTGAATATTGTATAAAGACAAAAAACATACATACAAAAAATTGATTTGTATCGCGAAATATTGTAATTACTGTGGTACAGATGAAAGATCCGATTTAAATGGAAAATAAAAAAAAAGGAAAGCTTGTAGAAAACTAATTACTTTACTTGTTTATACGAGTGCTAAGAAGACAATGCCGATAGTACCTAGACAATGGTATTAACCTAACAAAGACTAATCGATAATTTACAAAAAGTAGAGCATGTAAATTGGTTTCAGAAAAGGGATCGCATAATTATCAAAAATCCATGTCTCAGAAGGAGATCATATTGTATTATACATACACTACCGGCCAAAAGTTTGGAATCACTGTGCATTGCAAGTTACACAAAAATTCCCAGAAAAAAGTCAGCAGTTTTAAGAATTTTTTAACGAATTTTGTATCATTCAAATCAATCGATATGAGATAAACTGCTGTTTATCTCCACAATATCAATATCAAGTCTATGAAAAATTAGTAGTAGATTCAGTACTGATGAAAATTGGGAGGTGATTCCAAACTTTTAGCCGGTAGTGTATGTATATCATGGGGATTACAGGAATTTTTTATTACCAATTTATTATTATTACCAATTACGTTCACGCCGCGTGGGTCGTATGCGTCCCACATTGTCGAGACTAACAGTTTTGCTTTTCGCCCTATATGTCTTCCAATATTTATAAGATTCCAAAAATCATTGTTATCGAGAAAAAGGTAACGTTTAAGATATGCTACAGAGCAAAGGAAAAATTTTTGTTTTAACAAATTATCGCCGAAGTTGCATAGTTTAAGTTAGCGGAAGGAAAAGGCCGAAATATCAGATGGCCTGAACGGAAAGACCAGAGTGGGGCGTATGCGACCCACGCGGCACGGAACGTGTTAATTGTGAAGAAAAGCAACACGTAATGTTTATAAGCTGTTTATTACAATAAATAACTCCAGCGGAATGTACTAGTGAATGGTAAACTATTGTGGCGGTCCTAAGCGTGGGATTGTAGTTGGACGACGGCACTAGACTAACTAGCTGGTTTCTTCGAGTCCTTAGGCCAGCAAGGGGTGCAATAAACCCAGGTCAAGAGACTTTCCCCGCTTACGCACCGAGAGAGTACGCGCATGTTAACGGTGAATTCCAACACTATATTTCTGCAAAAGTTTCAAATTTTTTTCAATTTTCGGAGTGCCGAACTTCCCTTGTAAAGCAATATTCAGTAATATAAACATTTGCAATTTAAATAGAATTTGCCATTCAATTATACTGTTCTGGCCTAAGTTCCATTAGACTATTACTTATTTGCATTATCCGCAACATAGAGAGAAGTGTTGTCCTTTATATAAACTATTTTTATATTCGTGCAAAATTGTAGGTGTGCTTATACAAATCTCAAATTATATTTCTAAATTCTTAGCATAAATTTGATTTATGTTTCTGTTTGTACATGTTACAGTTAAAGTCGAATTCCACCAACACTCGCTCTTCCTAGTCAATACTAGTTCTAACAAATTTCTTCTGTCAATAGGTAGTTTCGACCAGTTAATTCTAAAGTTAAAATTAGTTATTACTGGAAAAAGTGTTTAAGTTGATATATTAACAGTTTTGACTAGAAACTGAAATGTCCTGTTTTTGTCTTCCGTGTGAGTTTACTTCTTCTAGTCGAGAAGCACACGTCGGAACATAAACTTGCATTCCTTTTTATCTCAAGTGATTTTTGAAAGTACTTAGTGTATCGTGTGTGTTTATTCTTACTTTATGTATACAATATGGATGAAAAAAGATGAAAGTACGAATTTGACGTTTCTCCTGAGATATTCTTGACCATTAAACAGGTGCCAAACTTAGGAACTTCTGTCCAAACTAAAGCTAGAAAAGGATTCGCCCGCTGCTCGTACAAAAAATATTGTACTTTGTCTTTGCAAAAGAAAGTATGCCATGTTCTAACAAATAAAATACGTAATAAATTTATTTATTGTTCTTAAATTATAGTTATTACTAGTTTTTTCTAGTTGTGACTAATATTACATGAAAATGCATTTCAACGGTATGGGTGGTTCGTTAATACTGATTTAAATTAGTCAAAATGAGAATTAACTGAAAGACATTTAGTTATTTTTAGAATTAGTTAGTTAATACTAGTATTGACGGAAAGCCTTTGATAAAACTAGTTTTGACTAGTTACATCGGGTATTGACGGATTTCTAGATCTGACTGTAACGAATGCACCAAAAATATTATGTTTTCTAAATAACTTTTTTTACTGCAAATTTCGTAAGTATTAAATGTATAATTTCAAAAAAAAACATTACTTCGATTGTAGAATAATTAGAATATTTTTATATTATTTCCAATGTGTGTAGCCCATCAAAGAAAATTTCATGTGTGGAAATAAAAAGACACGAGTAATATTCTTCTCTGTGTTACTAACACTGATATTTTATAGCCCTGCTAATGTTACATGTATTATGAAGTCCACCAAGTTATCAAATAAATTGAATTAACTTTCGGAATTAATATTCTCAGAAACTTCGAAACTTACTGTGAATTGATGTATCTTAAAACACATTCCGCTTTTCCGTATTTTCAATTGGAGTTTGCTGGTGTTTTCCTACTAAGAATCACGGAATACAGTACATTGAAGAACGCTTGGTGCGAGGGGCGCTAAAAGGATTCGGCTTCTAGTGTTTTCGTCGATGTACGTTACACAGTGTCGAAAGAAAAAAAAAAAAAAACAGGGATAGAAGGGGAAAAAAGCGATGCAAAGGAAAGCGATGCAACCAGACCGCGGCAGCAAAAGGTGGGTGTTTCAAGTAGGATCGATATAGTACACCATCCTCGTTGTCTCTTGAACCTTTTTCCTTTCTCTATCTATACTCCTTCTCGATCTCGACGTTTTCGTCACTTTTTCGGGCCTACAGAATGGCCATCGTTTTGTTCCATGCTTTCAGTTCCCGCGTGAATCTATCTCTCTTTTCCTACGCTACCCCTTTGTTTTCACTTACTACGTTCCAATGAAAGTCTCAATGGTATAGTCTTTGTAATTTTGTTGCCTACGCAGCATCGCGCGTACACTCCCGTTCATAAATATTAAGACACACGCGACGAGTTTGACATTTCTGCTAATACGTGGTACTAAATTTGTTTCAAAAGGGTAAATATAATTTAACCCTTTAACTTCAGACCACCCGTCTCAGAGGCGAGTTCGAATTTTTATTTCGCTATCACAAATACATACAGGATGTTACATTTAAACGAGAACGGCGGAATATCTCACGGGGGATTGAAGTTATGAAAAAAATGTTTATACGAAAGTTGTTAATTTCTACACAGTCATTTCGTTTTATGAAATATCGTAAAATAGTGAAAAATCAGGGAGTCAGGTTAACATGTGTCGCGCGCATTCGGTCAGCTAAATCCTATTTGACTGTGCTGCTAATACAAATTCTCCACGATTTTACAACTGTTCATAAAATGAAATGACTTGATCTGGCACTGTTGAATTCGTCTCATCAGGCACTGTAATATTAAGAATAGAAGAATATGGCATTCCATTTAAGAAAATTAACTTGACTTTGATATCTCGGAAAAATTATTCATATCACATAATATGCCCCTTTATTATATCAACGTCTGTACGAACACGATTTTCATAAATTCAGTTTCACGTGAGATATTCCATCTTTCTCGTTAAAATGTAACACCCTGTGTGTGGAAAATTTTGGAGGCTCTAGTGCAGGCGTGTCCAACCTGCGGCCCGCGGGCCGCAATGTGGCCCTGAACAGCTCAATATCGTAAACTTTGAACATTATTGTGCGATTTTCAGCGATATTTTTCACGACTCAATTGCATTATAATAAAAAATATTAAAAAATAAAGGAGGTTTTGTTACTTATGTAAAATTAACTGTATTATATATTTCGCATGGCCCAGGCAAATCGAAAGGTTGGACACCCATGACTCTAGTGTTTCAGTAGCTTCAATTGACGGTAGATGATACACTACTTCCATTAAAAAAGATTCTAATTTTTTACGTAACATTCTAAAGATTACTGTTTTCATAAAATATTGTAAAAAGCCTTAACAAACAACATATATGTCATTAAATGAAATAGTTATATTAAATTAATCTTTCCAGCACAGTGATTTAATAAGTAAAATTACCAAAGTAGCCTGAGAGGCTACGTCTCTGTTGTAACATCTTTAAAACAGATGTCTGTAGTTAAGGGTTGTATCGTGTAATAGTTTCTGTACGATTAAAATGAGTGTCTCGATATTTATGAACTGCAGTGTACCCAGGTTTTGCAAGCGGCTCGTTCTAATTAGTAAATGTACTCGACAAGATGAAACATCCATAAAGAAAAGAGAAAGAAAAATGTTGGAATTGTACCGCCGTATTCGTCGAGTGCTAGTATTTTCGTGGCGTCAAGCTGTGCGCATGATTCCGCACGCACACGCCACGCAGCTTGTGCGACGTCGTTTTCACGGTGAGACTTCTTTAAAGTGGGGTTGATCGATTGCAGCCTGTCTAGAGTCTAGACAGTTCGTTTGAATGCATTCGCTTTTGAATGCTGTACTTTTCAACACGTCGCCGTCGAATCGCTTCGGCAAATTGATTGCCGACTTCAAAATGAATTTTGGTAAATTAGTTGACACGTGTAGAGTATATTAATGATATACAAGCATGTTCATGAAACATGCGGTCTGTTTGAGGTAGTTTAGTTTTAAATATCAAAATAACTGCTAAAACTACTTCTATTTAAGACACATTACTCTAATGGTAATCATTAAATATGCATGACATTTCTTACAGTTATAATTATAATTTCTTGAGATTATGCTCAAAGTTAGGGTTTAAGTAACATGTGAACGTACATTTAGGCATATCGATTCATGTTTATGTATAGATACATTTCAAGTTCGGCATATCTACATGTTTCAAATCCATTTTTTATCAGCTACAATAATACGATGATGAAAATATGCCATTATTGTTGAAAAATCGTCGATGATCTTGATAACTCGAAAAAAATAACCTTGAAGGGAAGAAACATGAATCACAATATTCGCCGTTCTAAACCAAACAACTTTTCCCTCGTACATTTTTTTGCATCTGCAAAAGTAACGAAGATATTAATCTGGACAAGACAAATGAAACACTCTGTATATGAATCAAGTCCTTCACTGTTGGAAGGAAACAAAACGTGCGTTTGAATTTATTATTGTGAAATATTTTGGATAAAGTTTGAATAGTTTCAAAGGAAACATAATTTGATGACACTAGTTACTTGCATGTAGATGTGTAGTGGACATATGGAGATCAATTTTCTTTGGTTTTGTTACTGATGTGCTCGTGGTAGTTGCAACCAACTTTCGAGCCTTGTCGAATTTAGCACGTGGTGTGCCGACTAAATCCAATAGGTTCGTCTTCGAAGGACCACCTCCGTGATTAGGAGGACAAAACAACTATTACTAATGATTTAAACTTCTAAAGGGAGCGACTCTTGCATCATTCAGACTTGAACTTTTAAACAGAACTTTGTGAACTTTACAGTATCGAACATTAACACACTGTCACACAGTTAAACAAATAATTGTTGTTGTTAGTAAAGTAGTTGTTTTATCATGTAACCTTAATTCTAATAAACCACATGTAGCAATAATTCAGTTTTTGAGTATTTCGAAATGGAGAAATTCGAAATGCATCAGGAATTTTTGAACGTCTTCGACATCTTTGATACGTCGATGCGAAGCATGTATTGACGAAATCATTTTCAGAAATTTCTTCAATTAAGTTTTAAACATTCCTGCAATACTTTATTATAACCGGAAAGTGTCTGTATCTCGAAAAGGAAGAGTTTGTGGACCTATGTTTATAGGATCTTTTTTCATCCTTAGGAATAACAGAATGCGGTACCAAAGTTTAGTCATCCTGCTTAGGTATAGTACTAGCAGAAGCCTAGGCGAGGACTACTAATTGTAAGAACGGTCAATGGTCCGTCCCTTTGGTGGTGGTGTGTCAGTATCTTTCACCGTTTAATATACTACCTACAAAATAATACAGACTAATAATGATAGTATTTAAAATACCACTCTAATCGTTAATATACAATGAAATAATTATAGATAAGATATAGATAAAATAAATATAGAAGAAGCTTAGTTTTTGATAATATTGTATTTAAAAATTCGCGACAAACTATTACTTCCATTTATGCCTTTATATTGACATACAGTGATAATGTCACATTTCGCAAAAAAATAGTCTACGCAGAAGATGGTGTAAATATTATATTTCGCAGTTACAAGAAAAAGTGGTACCGGCTTTTGAACAATTGGAGCGTCAAAACATCGCTGCATCAAACCATGATTCTCTGATTCATGGAGCAAGGATTTGCATGCATTAACAAGGATATCACATTCAACAATGCGTTCAGTATCTAAATGTAAATTAATAGAATCGTCAATAAATGTATTGTCAGCACGTGTCATGACATTAACGTCGCTTTTTAGTATAAACAAATCTTTAAATGTAATTTTCTTGAAAGCTAAGCTTCTTATGAAAAAAATTGATTCTTTATTTTTAGTTTTGTTAGGTTTTCTGTAGAACGGTTATTTTTGAGTCCAGGATTTTCGTTTATTGCTTGCACGGGTCTCATTGCCTCCTGCGAGGGTCACTAGAATTGCTTTGCTAGATTTTTAGTAATTTGTGTCCCTCGCGCTCAATAGCCTACGAACATACCATAAACCACGAATTTCCGAACGGCACATCTATATGTAACGGTCCGTTTGCCGATTGGTCACCCGGAGGAAATTCCAGATTTTTGGGACTTTCCGCCCACCCCTCACGACCGTCCCCCACCCGTCCAAGGTGACAGCGCGCTAAGGGCGTACTGGAAGGGCGGTAAAGACGATATTAGGCAAATGCAATCGTTAACCATTGACCAATCAGCGTGTCCTAACAAAAATCGAGTAGTAGTCGAGTAGTCGTTCAACCACCACGAACAAGGAGAACCAAGGAGCAACCAGCTCACATCACGCGATAGAAATGGATCAGTCTACAAGTCCCAATCATATTGTGTGGTCCTTCGAATCAGTATCTAGACGGCACAACATCGTGCAAACACTACAAGGCTCGAAAGTTCTTCGCCACAACCACGGGCATTAACAAGTTTATTTTTACATGTAGAATCATCTCCTGATCGGTTACACCACGCGTTTTACCTCGCCCCGTGTATAATTCTATTTAAAAAAGAAGTGCTCTGCTCTTTTTACCGTTCAATTTTCCCTTCTACTGCCTAACTAACCTTGCAAAAAGTCATTATACCAATTAAGCTTTCTTGTTACAGAAGAATTTATACTTGTAAAACTATTGTGTATGAAAATTATTTGAATTATTAATCCTTGTATAGGCAGTCTATTACCCGGGTACCCATTTCTATATTTTCCTTTAACAACTGTTTGTTCTCTTGAAAGTATCATGAAATCGCTCAAGATCCCCATTTTTGGGCATTTTTACGTCGATATGCGTTTCCATAATAAAAATTTATACAATTTTAAACATCGAAGCTTGAAACAACCATGAACATTTTGGTTGCCCACACAGGGGCAATTATTCTAATTGTGAAGGCTCAAACTCTCAAGACTCATTCTGCTTGCGCGCGTATTCCGATACACAAAATTTAGCGTCGGTCATCGTTAGGACGATGTCGAAGTACACCAAGGGAGAGGCTAGAAGGAAGGAGAAAGGTAGTGTGGTTTCTTTAGTGGAGAATGCCGTCCGATGGAAGCTTTGAGTTTTACAATGGCTGGGCTTCTTACCATGACAAGACGCTAGGCCGCTCTTTCGAGTCTGCTTAATTAAACAAGATATCAGTGCACACCTTCAGAGCCTCTGGCAGGATCCTTTTCAATCCTTTCGCTTCCTCCCCCGTTTTCTCGCCCTTTTTCTTGCAATACCCTTTACTTTCTTCTACGTTTCTCTACCGAAGTCTTCAACCCGAACCCTTAGACGGCTTTTCCACGTGTACGCTTCCTTAATGACGAGTTCTTTCTCCTTCTTTTGATACATTTTTTTCTATCTTGTATCTTGTTTTAAGTCCGATTTTAATTTTGTTCATACTGGCTTAGACTGTGCGTATACCCGTTTTCAATTTATATTTCTTTAAATTTCTTTATGAAAACGTTTCGTGTTGATGATCCTTTCTCTAAGAATCGTAATATTTCCAGTTTTTGTATAAATAGTTTTGTAATGTTTCTTGATTATATTTATAGTTGCACATTTTATGCTTATCTTCCGTATTCCGTATTACGAAATTTAAGATTGATTAAGTTATATATCGGTGTCCTATCTTTTCCGAATATACTTTGTCAGTATGTTCTATGAGCATAAGAAAGAAAAAGGTGTTATATAATATAAACATAGGTCGTTTGAAGCTTTATGAAAAAGTTATTGTTTAACCAACAGGGGTTTATGGCACGGATTCCAAGCGACGTTACTTTTCAGAAATTTTTCTACAAGTTTTTTGATAACAATAGCCTATCCGGCTTATTACCTGATGGCCGCGGAACTTCTCCACTTCTGCGGGCCACATGGTGATCCGGTACTTGTCTCTGCGCGCTCAGTAACGGTAAACATGCCATAAACCCGTAAAGTCGACGTTTCGGCAAAATCGCCACGCAGGGCTGACACCCCCGTTTGGGACCGTCTCTCCCTCTCTTCCACCACCCTACTCTGCGGACCACGGGGGAGTGCACGAGGGCCTAGGAGAGCGGCTCTAGGGGATGAAAGTATAGTATAATAATAATACGAAATACGAAAGGAGTAGTAACGAATATGCGATTATAATACAAAATAGGAATAGATCAGCGATATGTGTTATACATACATCTAGTCTGTTTACGCAAGCTGCATTTACAATCGAAGATCATTGAAAGTGCTGAATGCAACTTTTGCTAGTGCCATTCCTGTCTTATATTATAGTGTATAACTTTTTCAGTGTACAATATCGGTACATTCGTTCAACAACTTCTCGAGAAAACATTTTTAATGTAATAGGAGTGCTTATGAACGCATAAGGATCTGGTTATGTCGGATGCGTATTCGGACGAATTGACGTTCTGACGAATGAGTTAGTTAAAATGCTAGTACATGATCTTCCAACACTTCTTGATATTTTTATATGTTTATTTCACCATGCATAAAATACTATTTGGAATTTTCTGCTTCTTAATTGCTGCTCACATCATAATTTCGCTATCTCTTGAAAGTCCCTGAGATAAGTTTCTTCTTTCGTTTCTCAAATCATGTAAGTGAAATCACATCTTCTATTACTGAACGACCCTTTTCACAAACTCTTCTAACAATTGCTGAATGATAATTTCTTCAAATATTCAAGATATTTCTGCCTCTTTTCCTTATCGTTTCATTTTCTACCTAGACATTGATCACATTCCAAATGGAAATTGTATTACTTGCGACAACGAAGCCTCTGTTCTGAAATAAAACTTGGCAAACGTTGTATTTCCTCACAACTGCTTCTATGAATTTTATGATAAATACTTCAATACTTCTTTCAAGTATACGAGATGTTTCGAAGCGATTCTTAAACTTTATTGTTTCAGGGTATCGCGTCTCTCACACGCCAAATTAATATTGTGTGAGTGTTTCAATGTTTGAGTATGAGTGTGTAAGTGTGAACTATGGTGCTGATCTTTTGGAAACTTTTTTGACATAGCAGATGCGAAAACTATCGTGATGGGGTGGCCTATGCGGACGAATAGGAGTCCTTGCTCGTCCTCGGCTGTCCTCCGGGAGTACAGGGTGCGCAGCCCACCCTGGTCTTCCCCAGTCGACGGGGTGGGGGTGTGAGACCCCGCGGAAGATCAGTCCAAACGGGACTGATATGTGCGTGTGTGTGT